>NC_028355.1:29133023-29159680 GCF_000741045.1 Vigna radiata var. radiata | reverse complement strand
CCTATATAGGTCAGACGTCTATATAGACGTCTGATCCATACAAGTCAGACGTCTTTGAGGTTGCTCCTGACTAATGGTAATTCGAGTTTGCAATTTTATATTTTAGTTGAAGAGAATGTATTGTATATTTTTTTATTGGATGGTTTTAAAAATGTAGTAGAGGGAATTGGAGAGTGCAAAACGCAAGAAATCGCCACCAAAGAACGCCGCCCAAGCACACGAGAATAACTGCACCAAAACCCAACGAAAATGCATTTTAATCGGTTCAAATGAAAGATAATGCATAAAAGAGTGATGTAATCGGAGTAAAACTAATTTAAAACGGTGCAAAAGTGAGAAAACGAACCTGAAAAGCGTAACTCGTAGAGAGAAAACGCGACGAATAACTACACCAAAACCCAACGAAAACACATTTTAATCGGTTTAAATGAAAGATAATGCATAAAATAGTGATGTAATCGGAGTAAAACTAATTTAAAACGGTCCAAAAGTGAGAAAATGAACCTGAAAAACGTAACCCGTAGAGAGAAAACGCGACGAAGATGATGAACAATAAGTGCGCGTAACGACTGCCTTGCGATCACGGTGTTTTAATGCCGACATTTAAAAGTCGGTTCCCCTATAACAGACGTCTAAAGGGCTTTAGAAGTCGGTTTCCCCCATAACAGACGTCTAAATGAAGTCAAAAAGTGACTTTTTAAATTTCTGGGTTTAGGGTTTAGACGTCGGTTCCCACAATAACAAACGTCTAAAGTGATTTAGAAGTCGTATTGGCGGGATCAGACGTCTAAATGAAGTCAAAAAATGACTTTTTAAATTTCTGGGTTTAGGGTTTAGATGTCGTTCCCACAATAATAGACGTCTAAAGTGCTTTAGAAGTCGGATTGGCGGGATCAGACGTTTATATGGAGCCAAAAAGTGACGTTTTAAATTTTTGAGTTTAGGGTTTAGAAGTCGGTTCCCCCAATAACTGACATCTAAAGTGCTTTAGAAGTCGATTCCCCCCATAACAGACGTCTAAATAGAATAAAAAATTATTTTTTATTAAATTTTTCGTTTAGTTTTTACGTCTTTTCGGAGGAGCCGACATATATGACGACTTATAGACATCGGTTATGAGGGCCCCGACGTCTATCATATTATAGACGTAGGGACCCCTCTTAACTGACATCTATATTGACAACTTATTTACGAAAGTATCACCGGTCATTAATTTATGTCGGATCCCCGCTTAACTGACGTCTAAGAGGTGATGTTAAAAGCCAATTATGCACTAGTATTTAGAAATTATGTGAGGATTATCCATGAAGCTTAAGCTTATTATGATGATGAAAAATCTTTCATCTTCATGTGATACGGTTCTTCTTCCATTCACATAAGTATTTTTCATCTTTGAACTTTATTGTGTTTTTTTTTTCTCTGTTGAATGTGCATTCTACTTTGTTCTATTCTATACTTAACCGAAAACCTTCACACATATAATTTTTTGAATTAATTTTGTATTTAGCGGAGAACATATTTGAGTTTCAAGTCATTTATTTTAAAATTGATAAAAGTATAAAGTAAAACAAATTCATACACTAAATCAAAGTAAAAACATAAAAGGATCATAATATAAAAGTAATCTACCTTCATTGTTCGAGGGTGTGTTTAAATTATGGATAGCTGTGAGTAATCTGTTATGTGTGAGTTTGGCCCATTACGAGGGTGAGAGTGTGAATTTGTATACAATGTCTAAATTGATTGCAAAGTTTACTTTGCCTTTAGAAAATAACATTGCGTCCCTAAATAAGTGTTGCGTTGCTTCCAGAGTTTCATTTGCCTTCAGAAATTGATTTTTATAACCAATGAAATCTTTAGCTAATCTCTTGATACCAGCTTGAACTTATTTCATCCTTGTGTTTTCGCCATTACTATGTCAATGAAGCATCAATGAACAAACTAGTATTTCTTCAAATATGTGTAATATTTTAGGTATATTAGTCAGAAATCACGTATAAAAATAATCTATTATAACGAATAAACTAAAAACATAATTCTAAACATTATAATAAACCAATATATTTTATAACAACAAAAATTTACGTTATAATAACTTGAACATAATTCATAATTTCTATAAACAGTCGTAATATGCACAATATATGAAGCATCAATGAAGCAAGAAATATAAAAAAAATTAAGGTTTAATCATTTTGATAGTCTCTATTTTCGATGACTATTTTCAATTAAGTCCCTCATTTTTTCTTTTTCTCAATTGGGTCTCCATTTTTGAAAAATTGAAACAATTAGATCACTGACGTTAGTTCTGTACTAACACCGTTAAAAAGGGTGACACATGTCAGCTCGTGATTTTTTTTGAATTTTTTAAATATATTTTTAATTATTATTTTTTTTTATTTTTTTTTCTTTTAAAAATAAAATTTACCACGTGTTAAGTTGACATTGTGCCACATAGCAATGACAATATGAGATGGCACTGACACTGACAAACCGTATCATTAGATTTGTCTCACAAAAATAGGACTCCCATAATATATAACAACTATGAATATATCAAGGTGGGAGAATAAATTAATGGTAGTAACAAATTGAGAGTTGTGATGATGACTCTGAAATCAATTATTAGGTGTAAGAGAAATTACCGTTAAAAGAAATTGGAACTAAGAGAAATTAGAAATCGGAGAAAAAGATAACCATAAAATAATCATTATACTCATCTTCAATTCAATGTGTTTAACTATTTATCAAATGTTACTTGCTACCTTTACTAACTGGGAGAAGATGAATTTCCTTTTATAACAGCGAAAAAGAAAATATTTCTTAATTTTTAGAATTTATTATATGTTATCTTATATGTTAAAAAACAAATTTTAACTTAATTCAATCATACAAAAATTAAATCTAAAGTAATATCTATATCTATGTATGTTTTATAAAAGGGTTAAACATGTTTTTAGTCCCTATATTTTAGGGCGATTTTGGTTTTAGTCTATTTTCAAACTAAGGAACAATTTAGTCCTCCAATTTTAGAAAACTCTGGTTTTAGTTCTTTTTACCAATTTTTTTAATTTTATTTGTTGTTTCAAGCACATTTCTAAATTAACATTGAAGCAAAAATGTGTCAAACAGTGTAAACAATCCAAATGCTATAATGAAATGTGCTTGAAACAACAAATAAAGTTAAAAGAATTTGGTAAAAAGAACTAAAACCAGAGTTCTCTAAAGTTGAAAGACTAAATTGTACCTTAATTTAAAAATGGACTAAAACCAAAATCATTCCAAAGCATAGAGACTAAAAACATATTTAACCCTTTATAAAATCATTTTATTTTTAGTTTAGATAATATTTTTAACGATCATAGTTTGAAATTCAACAAATTTAATTATAGTTTCTCGAAAAATGAGTGTTTGAAATTCAACAAATTTAATTATACATTAACTATTATTTATTATTGTTATTAATAAATTATTTGAAAATTCAAAAGTCAATAATAAAAAATGCTATTGCATTTTTAATAGGTAGGATCCACGTATTCCAAACCAGCTAAAATATACAATTATGATTTATCTAACAGGACAGCTATTAAAGAAAGGGATATTTCAATTAGTACAGGATGGGTGTTCATTAATAATGATCTGTTTGAGATGTAAATCCAACCATAATGTTACTCTCATAAATAAGAATAAAAATTTTAGGGCTATTCAATTTTTTAAAATGTTTTTAATAATTAATTTATAAAACAGAACTACGAAAAAAATCTTTCTTAAGTACAAAACTAAAATTAATTTGACTATTTCACTAATGTTATTATCTTCTCATTTTAAATTTATTTGATTTTAAAATAAAAATAATTATGAAATTATGCAAACATACATATGTTATGAGCTTTTTCATTATAAAAATTGATAGTGCATTATGTTTGTATGCTTAGTCATATTCGACAATTATTTCTTAGAACACTAATTACATATTCTACAATACAATGTTGATGGTCCACTTATCCTCCATGGAAATCTGTCTCTTTATTTATGTCCATGTTACTTCATACATTCACTACAATATTTATTTCCATAATAATATAGTAGTGTTTTAATAATAATATAATCTCCTGACTTTATAGCATAGCATCATTAAAGTCAATTAATAATTTTAATTTTTTTTTTATATTTAGAGAAACAGTAAATGTTTCAATTTCAAATTTCTTAATATATGATTATTAAGATAAATTATAACATTTGAAATATTACTTATTTTAAAATCCACCAAGGGAAAGGATATAGGATAGGAGTTTTTTTGTTTTGTTATAATATGCAAAGGTCTCTTCATATACTATTGGGACTTAATGTTGAAAAAATTTTACACCTCTTTTCATATTTGGATTCAACCACTCGAAGTGGTTAAATATATATAGACATATAAACTTTGTTCATAAAAAAAATTAAATATAATTTTAGTTTCTAAACCCAAACACAAAATCAATTTTTATTTTAAATTTTGATATATTTTAATTCTAAATTTAAACAATAAATATATATAATTATTTTAACTTAATGATGTTAATTATTTTGTACATATTAATTAATATTTTAGAATTGTATTTGAATGGAAATGTATTAATTCAAACTCTAACCTAAAATATCATTTAACACATTAAAATAATTTCACAATTCAAAATCATATTTATTCATATTTTAAGATTAAAGACTAAACTGTATTAAATTTTAAATTTTAAATTTTAAATTTCAATTTTAATCCAAATTTAAGAACTAAAAAAACATATTTAACATAAAAAAAATCTTATTTTAGAACTTTAAAATTTTATTACGACTTTATGTTTAAAATATATCTAAAAAATAAAAAAAAAATAGATTTAAATTTTTCTTAGACTTTTAAGTTTATAAGAGAATAAACCCAATTAATACACAGTTGTGATTTCAATTAAGTTAGAAATAACTTAGGTTTAGAATTCGGCAAAAATAACTTAAGTGTACTATGGTTAACTGTATTATGTTATATTAAAAAAAACTAATCCATTTTTTCTATAACTTAAATATATTGTTTTATGGTTCAGTTTTTAAAAACTGAACTTAAGAAATTTTTGGTTCAGTTAAATATAGTTAATTGTACTGTGTTTTAAGCCTCATGCATTCCTCTCTCTCATGTTCCTCCCACATTTCAAGAAAGACACTTGTATATACCATTAAATCTCAATATAACATTCATTAAAAACACATTAATAATATATATTTAAAATTTGAAATACTCATATTAAATTGAATGCGTGTAAAGTCGTATCTTATATTATAATTATCAACTCTTACTTTAGTGATATAATTTCCCATGACGTAATTAATTATTATTATTCTCTAATTACTTTTCTATCTATTTCTCAACACATTAAATTTTTAAAGTCATTATTTCAAAATTATTTATTTTTAAAAGTTTTATTATTTTTACGTTAACTCATATTCTAATCATGGCTCTGATACCATGATAAAAATGGACTTTAAACCTAACTCAACCCTACGAAACCGATTTGTAAGGTGAAATTTGCACTCACTTATATACTATGAATTGACTTTATCTTTAATTGATGTGGAACTTACAACAATTGTCATACATTTGTTTATTTGGTAATAAAATATAATGTTAAGCTTATCAAAATTTGGTTTCACTTAATCATGTTTGGTAGAAGTGGTTAATGTGCTGAATTGATTGTTGAATATATATAGTTTGAATTCATTTCTTGATATAACCAATCTCTCAAGTGGATTTATCTTACCTTCCAATTAAGTTAAAATAGTTTGAGGTGAATCAATACGGGGACCATATATATAACCGTTGGCAAAAAGTATTGGATTTACTTAATAATTTTTGTAATACAAGAAAGTTATACAAATGCAAACACAATTTATTAAAAATGTTCAATTTCATTTTAAAGTTAATTTTAAATTTTAGAAAATGTTTTTACTGGTTATTGTAGACTATATGCTACATTAAAGAGTCCTATAAGAATTTTATGTGAAAGATCCAAATAAAAACAAAAATAAACAAAGTTAGAAACTAACATTTGAATCTTCATGAGCATCTTCAAACACCATTAAAACATCTCAAGACTTTGAAGGTCTTCTATAATATCAATAATCTTCTCCTTTTGATTATGTCCCAAACATTAAAAAAAAAAATTGTAAACTTTTTTAGCTTTTTTTAAAAACCTTACACATGTAAAAAAAAACAACATAACAAGTATCTTTGTTGTGAAACTCCCTTTGTCTCAAAGATCCTATTGCATAAACTAAAAGAAATAAAAACAACCCATTTTTTTGAAGTATAATAAACAAATATTCTTAACATAGAGTTAGAAAAAAATAAAACACATTCTTAAAGTTTTTTTGAATTTTTGTTATTTTCCTCATTGGGATATTATAAAAAAAATAAAGAATAAAATAAAAGAAAAGCATGCGCTGGAATAGTAAAGAAAAATAATTGATTAAGTAATATTGATAATCGATTATTTTATAATATAAAAATTAGAGATGACAATAGAATGGGATATAAACGAATTTCATTATCTCATCCTTATTCCTAAAATAAAAATCTACTTTCATACCCAACAAAATACAATTTTTTTTCTCATCTTCATACCTGTTAGGTAACAAATATATTCATACTCGTGTCCATATCCATCTCTTATTATTTCAATATCAATTAATTAATTTTAATAAAAAAATAAAAAAAATGAAGCAATGATGTTATAAGGTATTCAATATTTAAAGGACATATTCTTGTTTCTTCAAATAATATGACTACTAAAGAAATTATCTACATGAATTGTGTGATTGAAATAATATTATTGCTCTAACAATTCAAATGTATAATCAAGTTGCGCAAAGTTTTCTCATTAGAACAATAGTGAAGGTTGAAGAGAAGCATAATTCAAATCAAGAATAAGCTCATTCATTAAAAGAAAAGAAGATATCTTGAAGAAAATCAATTGATTCAAAATTGAAGTCTTGAATATTGACTTTGAAGATTTAAGCTAAAAAAATCAAATCAAAGAATGGATAAAGTCATTCCATATTAAGAAGATTAAGACAAAGAGTTGTAATTTTAATTCTTAACAATGATCAAATGCAACAATTATATAAAGGATGTAAAGCCATATGAAAAGATCAACAAAATTATTTACAAAAGATCAAAGTACTGAAAGATTACCATTAGTGATTTGGGTTGTGATGAAAATCCTCTAGCTAAGACGAGCTGAATCTAATAGAAAAATGTCATATGAGCTAACGATTTTAGGTGCGAAAATAGGGCACTAAGGCCACTCTTTTAGCATCATTAGCCAAGACTTTTATCTACTGGAAAGTTAAAAGAAATGCCTAAAACAGAGAGCAAATTTTGTTTCAAAACAAGATTGCACAAAAATAGTGGTAGTGGTCTATGCACACAAAATTTTCAACATTTTTCTATGTTGTCTTTGGTACTCTTTTGAGGCTTTTTGCTTAGAAGACTTTAGTACTTATTTTTCCACTATTTTTAGTTGCAAAACAAGTCCACCACATACTTGGAACAAAGTTAAAATATTGATTTTGAAAGCCACAAAGACAAGAAGCACAAAATTGAAGAAAACCTACTAGAATCAAAACTTTCATAAGCTTCTCTCTCATCCACGACATTGCATTTATCCACCACTCCGCTTCAGCTTTGTGGCATGCGCGTCAGCAAAGACACTTCTGCCTCATGTACGCGTCATCAACACCTCGCCACATCCTTTTACACGTCGCTGCTCATTTAACCACATTCATTTTCCACATTTAAGAAACCACTTCTTCTTCATTCATGAGCCAATTCCTTCAACCTCAGATCTCTCATTCGCGTCTTTGCATCACAACCATATCTTCATTTTCCTCTCAAGGTATCAATCTCATCGAACCATCTCTTCATATTATCTGCTTCGTGAGAGAACCCGAACATCGTTGTTGCTAGGGTTTTCTCCTCCTTTTCACCATTCTCTTCGATTTAACTTATTAAACTCACTTCTGCTTTGATTAATCTCATTTTCCACAGTTTAAATCACTTTCCACCGATCAAACTACATTTTCCATCGATTAACTTAGGGTTTTAGAGTTTTTGTGAATTCATTATGTGTTCTTGAGTTCTTCTCCGATTTTAGGGTTTTTCTACTGAACAAACCTTAGATCTTAGGTTGTTTTTGAGTCTGTTCATAGATTTGGTTTGTTTGCTCGATATTTCTCTCTCTCTCTCGAGATCGTCATTTCTGTTGCGTATTTCACTCTCGAAAGAAGCTTGAGGAGTTCGAATAGCATTTGCACTACTCTAGTTAGTCTTCTCCTCAAGTGTCTTCCATCAGAAAATAAACAAGTTGAAGGTTAGAACACCTCTCTTGTTACCCAAAGAGATGAAACTCACTTTCCTTAAAACCCATGAGGGATGAACACCTCCTCCGAATGCTTCACGATGGATGACCAGCTCCTTTGAATCTTCACAAAGGATGAGCACCTCCTTTGAATCTCCACAAAGGAAGATAGACTTTTAACTCAACAACAACAACAACAACACTCAATCACACTGCCAGTGAAAGTTCTCGCTCTATGCCAACACGTCAAGTTCTCAAAGCCACAACACAAGGGTTACACAAACCCTATAACACTTATCACCGCACACTACAGATAAGAATTTCGAAAATACACTTATTTCGTACTTTTCGTATATTAGAATGAGAGTCTCAATCAAATTTATAGAGATCCCACTCAAGGATACCTCCAAAAATCCGTTGTCAGCTATTTAACGTGTAATAGTCGATTATCCTAATATGGTAATCTATTATACATCATTGAATGCACAACGGTCAAAAACTTACTTAAAAATTCTCATAATTGCTCGTGATAATCGATTATGACAAGTCATAATCGATTATTGATAATCGATTACCATAAGTGGTAATCGATTATTGATAATCGATTACCATAAGTGGTAATCGATTATCTTGAGTATAAAATGAGGTTTTTTTTTATTCAAAATGATATTGAACGCACTTTAAGGCAAACAATACACAGAATCAAATATAAAACATATCTTATATATCAATCTACTAAAATATAAAAACTTTAATATAAAAACAAATCTTTATGAAGATCTTCCTACCATAAAAGCACCTGAGAAATACGCATTTAACGAAAAATACCAGGATGAATTATTTAAAAAAAAACAACTAAATACATCAATCATAACTTTATCTTTTGGAAAAGAAAATATTTATTTTTTCAATTCATATAAATAGATAAATGTTAGTAACACATCAGGTCAATTTTAATTATAAGTGAGAAATGTCTTGGATGTCGGCCACATGTAAGCAAATTTTAATTAATTGTATTTTAATTAGTGATATTATCTTTAAAATGTCATTAATTTAATTGGTAATTTTATTTTCAGTGGTTTTTGTTAATTTTAAACTAAAATCCAAGAAAAAGAATAGTTAAAAAATATTTATTTTTAAATAAAAACTAATGTAATTAAATGTTACTGACTAACATATCATGATTTGTATGACTTTTCTCATAGTATTACACACCAGAGGGAGTATTACTTTCTCCTTCAATATTTGTGTACTTCTACTTGTTATTGGTTTTAATTAAGGTTAAAATATATCACTTTTTGAAACCATTTTACTTAAAAGGGTCTGAGCGTTTTTATAAATACATTACTCTGAAAATGAAGAGAATGCAATAAATGTTTTATTAAGAAGTGAAAACATTTTAATTGTAAAAAAAAAAAGTTGAAATTCTAGATTGACTTTGAAGCGAAGATATTAACTCTGAAGGTTTTTTCATGCAAATAAAGAAGGATAACACATTTTCTTTATTTTAAAAGAATTTGACAAAAGATATTGTGTTTTGTTTTTTTCATAATAAATTTATAAATGTAAGTTAATTAAAGTATGTTTCGTTAAATATTAATTCTAGGACACTTTTAGTTGAGTTTATTAAATTTATTTATTTTAAGTAGTACAAATTTTATATTTTTCAATTAAGTAGGTGACATGTATTTATTTTTTTCTTATATAGATTATTTAACTGTTATTTTATTTTTCTATCTTGTTTATTTATCTTCTTATATTAACAAAAATGTTAAAATTGTGATTAATTTAGAACAATATTGATATGTGTTTAATGTAAACAACAAATAAATTTTATTATATTCGATAAGTGATCACGTTCTTCTCTAATAACTTTCAAGTTATTATCTATAACTATCAAATTTGAAAAACCAAAAAAAAAAAGCATAATTCATATTGTTTAAAATTCCCAAATGATCATTAAATAAAAAATTATTCCCTTTAAAAATTGAATAATAAAAATTTGACACATTTTTTTTATTTTAACATTCAAGTCACACGTGTTACTTAAATTACACTAATTTATAAATCACTGGTATATTAACGTGTTAAATGAATGAATTTGCCATCATAGTGTATCAAAGTAACAGTTTTCTTAAAAATTCTAAGACTTTAAGAGAGATAAATATAATATTATTTCTAGAATTTATTAAATATGGAAAAGATATATATAGTTTTTAATAAATTTGTTTCCATAAAACCTACTTTACAAAGAATGTTTCTGATATCTAAAGCCGTATTCGAGTGTTCAATAATTGAAGAACCAATTTTAATTTTAAAGCATTATCAAACTAACTTTTTAATAGTTATTGCATAACCATCGATATACAAATCTATATGTACATAAAGGTTAGACCTTGGTTTCTTACATTTTTATTAGAGCTGTCAAAATGGATCACAAACCGCGAGTTAGTCCGGTCCATCACAGGTTTGAGTCAGGTTGTGTTTGAAAAAATTGAATTTTTTTATGGGGTCAGATTTCAACCTGGCTCATTTAAACCCGGCTCATGCGGGTTGAATCCATGGTGGGCCGGGTTGGCCAACCCACCTACCTAATTTTATTCTTTGAATTTATTATTTTATTTATGAAACTTATAGCATATAAAAAACTTATTTGTATGTTTTTTGCGTTTGTTTTTGGATGACATTTGGATTATATTGTACTTTTTATTATTATTTTAAATTGTCTTTAGTTTAACATGATTTTTTGGGAGGGAAATTTGTTTAAATTTGAATATAGAAAATTTGTAATTTTTTTATTTAAAAAAATTGTAATTAAATGGGCTAGTGAACCAACTCGTTTATCCACCAACTCGTGGTGGGTCGAGTCGGATTCAAATTTTTCTGGCTTACTAATAAATGAGTTGGGTTGGATTGACTCACTAAGTGACCAACCTGTAACGGATCAGACTGGATCGAGTCAAGTTACCCGTTTTGACAACTCTAATTTTTATAAAACATAAATATAAAAGCAATGGTTGTCTAATGAAATCTATAATGTGAAAGTGTTAAAATAAAATATTTAAAATAATAATACTTTTAAAATAAATAGGAGACTTTAGAGATATATTAAATGTTTCTTTTATTACTTGAGTAATTGTTTCTAAAATTGGTTTACGCAAGAGATACACATCTATGACCGCATACTATGTGAAACCGTTGGTAGTAGGTGGGAAAATAAACCCGAACTTAATTGTATCTCATTAATGGTGTGTTAGGTATGCGTTTTACTTTCGTATTGTTCTTAGTAATGAATCATAAAGAGTTGAATAGACCACATTGATAATAAGAGCTGAACTAAACTAACGTATTGTTATGTTACTAAATTAAATGAGTTTCTCTTGGAAAAGGTTTCCTTTACCACTAATGCTACATTTTAGGTCTATAAATTGTATTTATTTCAAGTTTTTTTTTTTTTTCATTCAATAGTAATAGAAAAAAATAAGATTATAACTTGCCGTGAAGGTTTAATTAAATTTTAAATCCCTAATAAATTTTAATATGTTTAGTTAAGTTTATAATAAATTTTTCTAATTTATTGAGTATTTAAAAAAGGTTAAATATTTTTTTTTATTCCTAATAGCAATTTGAAAGACTAGTTGAAGTTGATGATTTAGTAGTTAAGGTGAATATGCAATTTAACATTAGAAAGGAAGGTTGAATAGAGCTTATAGGCATATTTATAAGTTATGCACATATACAAAGAATAAAATATGAAATGAAAGGAGCATATATCTCGCACAATTTATAGTGGTTCACCTTAAACATCAGGGTTACATCCAATCTCTTAAGCATCAAATTTTAGACATTTTACTAATCAAATATACCAATTTGATTACATAGACTTCTCTAAGTCATGAGTATCAATCTTTTCAAGTATCACAAGTGCAAAATTTTATAGGTATAACAAGCATAATAGATGAATCACTATTTTGTACTTTTCACTTAGCTTTTTGCATCGAATTATGTTTGTAAATTATGTTTAATTCTCCATTATTGTCTCACTTACACTATTTAGGCTTAATTAGACTATTAATTCTTATTTTAATTAATTTGAATTATTTGGGCCTAATTATTTCAATTATTATTTGTAGGACAATCGTGGAAGCATACTTTGGGACAACAAGAGTGTGACCACATCAATAATTGTATCTAATTTTGTTTTGTAATTTTAATTATGTAGGTTTTGACCAGATTTGACTTTTGGACCTATTTTTGGTCAATATTTTGTAGAAGCCTATCAGAAGGGCAAAATCGTAATTTGGGGTCTATAAACCCCAAATTAGATTTCACTTTTCGCTCTCCCTTCTCATTTTCGTTTTTAGTCTTAGGGTTTTTCTCTTGGAAGTTTTTTCACCCCCTCCCCCCCAAATTTGGGGGTTTAGGTTTGATTTCCGTTTTCTTTCTCTTTTATGTATTGAATCGTTTTATAATTTCATTGTTATTAGTAATTTTGTTTCTGTTTGTTATTCTCTGCACCGCTGCAATTCCAATTTCATTTTCCCCTTTTCATTTTCGCATTTGCAATTCAATTTCGTTTTTGGAATTTCGTTTTGTGCATTTCGTTCTAGTTCTAATTTTTGTTTGCGTTTCAATTCAGTAGTGCGTTTTAGTTCTATTCTATCACGTCCTTGTTGTTGTAATGCTTTGAAATTTCAGTTCGTTTTACTGCTTTAATCTCACTTTAATGGTAGCTTAATGTGCTTGGTTGGTCATTAGTGAAAATCCATCGCTTCCATGAGATTTATGCACTTTGATTGTCATTTCGTTGCTCTTGTCTTGCTCAATATTGAATCTGTTTGTACACTTGCAATTGGGTATACACTTAGTTGCCTAACTGGTCTTTAATCTTCACTTAATTAATGAAACTATGTGATGCATAATCGACTGAATGTGAACATTGCGTTAGCTTAATTCGCTTTTATGAAAACATGGTTAGTCTTCGCTTAGTTGATTAACTTTTGTTGAATTAGGAGTTAGAGGAGTGGGTAATTATTGTTAATTTGTGATCAGAAGCATGTGATTGAGCTAGAGACCAATCATTTTAAATTTGTGTTTGCATTTGTGTTTAATTTGGTTCATTTTAGTTCACAAAACTGTCCACAAAACCACCCCACCACGTGTTCGACCTATTTCTTGAACCAACATTTGGTACTTGAGAGACGACCCAGGGGTCATTCTCCTAGTATACTGCATTTAATTGAACATTAAATTTGATTCGAGTACGACCTAGGGGTCATATTTTATATGTGTTTGACTAACATTTAATGTTAATCGATTATATTAATTGAACATTCAATTAATGAGCTGAGTTAGTTGTAATATTGTTACATCTGTTTTATGTAACCGATTACACTACTAACCTTTTGCTTCTGATATAACAATAACTATAAATTGACGCATTGTTTGTAATTATGTAACTAATGATCATTCTAACATTTTCATACTTGATTGTTATGATCTGAAAGAGTTTAAAGGTTACTCAATATGCTCAAAGAATCAAGAACGCAATGCATTTGAAGAATCTTGAGGGATTCTTGAGAGGCATTCTTGTGGACTACATTACCTGATCATATTAGCACGACTGAAGGTGCAACTGGTTTTGATTAGAGGAAGATTTGCAATCTTTGATTTGTTGTTTCCCTGGACGTGCACATCAGGAAGAAAAGTGATGTGCTCTTGACTTTGAGAGGGGATTCTCAAAGGGTTTCTGCAACAAGGACAAAGGGTTATGTGTTTGCAGGTGTATTCTGTTTCTATATTTGATTGAGAGTTTGGGAGGTGTTTACATTAGAGTGTGCTCTATAAAGCCTTTGCTGTAATACTCTGATCATTATAGTGAATTACTCTCCAATCTAAGGTTGACTAGGAGAGTGACTGGATGTTGGCCTTGAGGCTGAACCAGTATAAAAATTGTGTTTGATTTTCTCTCCTTATCTCTTTACATTATGGTTTCATACATACTTTGCTTACCTCGCAAGAAAGATTCCAAGATCATTCTATTTGTTCAAAAATATTTTAAAAGTGCATGTTTTTATTAAACACCAATTCACCCCCCTTCTTGGTGTGAAGAAACAAGCCCCATTATTTCTGACACATACTATGAACCATGATTAAAAATTGTGTTTGGTACAATTTCGTTGTGCAATGATAAGTGACCTTTCAATTTAGTACTTAAATGGTTTAAAATATGCTCTAGTGCATTAACTTTGATTCTTGAAAAGAATTTGATAAAGTCTGAACCAAAGTGCATAAGTAATGATTTATTATGCTTCTTATGTGAATAGATAAGGGATACTATGAATGTTTGAGACCTTGTTGATTTTGAATGTGGTGGGTGATATAATGTGGTGTATATGGTTAAGCTTTAGGTTTGAACTGAAATTATAACTTTTGGGGATATTAACATGTACACATAACATAAAGGAAAAAAAAAGAAATCATGTTTGAACTTGGTTAATGAAAGGTATTGGATAAACTGTAGGAACTTAAAAGTGTAGGAGTGTTTTAAATCTAAATGCATGGATAATTAAAAGGCTAATCATGTGATTGTTCGAATGCATTATCTTCACTATATAGTTAAAGAATAGGTATGCATTAAGTAGTTTGATTGAATATTTTTTATTGTTCTGAATGAACTTTGTTCTGTGATTGGTTCAGTTATATACCTACCATCTTTGTTCTTTGATTGGTTTAGTTATATACCTAACCAACTGACGAAGTAGACCCATTTGAGTGTTGAGATTGTTGACTACCCCCATCTAGCATCCTTTGGGGTTGAAACTGACCCCAAACTTCTTATAGCACCAGGTGGAGAAATAGAGAAACAAGACATGTTGACCCTAATGACTTTTATCTTTCATTTCTTTTCTTCTTGCATACACAACCAACTTCTTTTCTTTTTGTATTTTCTTCAAATCATGATAGTTTGTCTCTTTATACAAATGTAATGTTTTTAATGTTGGCATCATTGATTATGTTGTATGTAGGCAAAAATTCAAACATATGAATCTACAACATCCAGTTCAGATTCATTGGTTCATGTTTTAGGAAGCCAAGAGCATTACGAACGCGTTCGAGGTCTAGGTTTGGGTCTTTGCCCATCTAAAGTCTTTGGAGTCCATGCTCGTTCTCATAATGGGTCATCTTCATCTACTCCTTCTAATGTTGAATTACAATATCAGGTTAATGAATACTTTATAAATATTTACTTTGTTTGTTCCTTTTAAGATTAACTCGTTACGTATAATTTTTTTAACTTTTTAAATAAATTTTTTTGTTACTGGTATCTTCATTGACATCACAGGTCAATGAAATGAAGGCAATTATGACATTTTTGTTGAAAAATCATCAAGGTCCATTGCCTTAACTGTTTTCCATATTTTAATCATCACGGGTAATAATTGCTAAATTTATTTATATGACTTTTTCTATTAAATATATTATTGACTAACTATTATGTTATATCATAGGTATTTGATCAAGGGAGCGTGTCAAAAAATGGATGTAACGAAGAAGAAGAAAATTAAATATTGTTATTGAAAGTCTTTATGAGTGATATTTTTAGTATTGAATATTTGTATTTAATATTTATATTAAACATATATTGAACATATGTATTGAACATATATATTGAACATATATATTGAACATTTGTATTGAACATATTCTTTTATATTTTTATGTATGAACAATTAATTGTATGAATCATATTAATCTGTTTAACAATATAGTTTATTTTATACAATATTATTCAAGCAGGTCGTGTTAAATTATTGTTTCTATACATTTTCGACAATTTTAGAATTCCGGTTAGTAAACTAATGCAAAAAGGGGCAGTTTTAAGATATAACGAAATTATTCATTATGATATAACATTAAAACATCATATGAGAAATATAAGACCAAATACACATAAAAAAAAATTAAAACTATACAATAAAACTGCAAAATCAATCCAAACCAAAGAACAAAAATATTAGTTCAATTTGGTTTGAATTTTTGTTTAGACCTAACTGCATATAACTTTTATGTTTGGTTAGGATATATTTTGAAATAAACTGTACCACGAGCACTCCAATTTATGTTTATATATTAATATTATTTATTACTTTAAAAAAAGTCCTTATCTTTAATTACTATATTTCTAAAATATAACTTTAGTAACTAAATTAATAATTAAAGCATACTTTTGTGTATATATTAATTATAATAATGTATTTCTTGATTTATAGTCTTAATTATTAACTAAATAAATTAGTATGTACTGTTTACAAATTATTATTTTATTACTAACTTTTATGAAATATATTTTAATAACTAAATGAAGCATATCGGTATAAAATTCAATATTGTTATTATACAATTTATATGTCTGTAAAAAATCTATCAATTAAATTCAACGAAACTATAATTTCTTTAGTTTGAAAACTAAGTATTTATAGAAAAAGAATAATGGTATACAACAATAATAAGAATATTATTATTATTATTAGAATTATTTACTATTTACTAGAGCTAAATTACTGAAAATTAAGTACACTTGTATACTTATATACCCACTACAATTTTTTATTTATATTTTTATTATCATTTAAAGCAAAATTTAATCATCAAATTTCTTTAAATAAAACTAAGTTTATTAAATTCAATTAAATATTATCATTTTTCCAAATAATAAATAAAATAATTACAAGTCGTACTTATATATATATATTTATCATTTAGACAACTTTAAAAAATCAGTTTTGTATTATTAATTCTCTATATTATATATTTGGTTTAAGCCTCTTTTTGGTCCTAAGTTATGAGCGGATGTTCAGTTTAGTCCCCGCTTTTAAAAATGTAAACCTTTAGTTCTTAAGCTATAAAAAATGTATCAAATGAGTCATTTTTTTATGTTCATAGTCAAAGTACAAAGAGCAATTTAAAGTGTTGTTATTATTAAGAAACAAATCAGAGCAATCTAAAGATGTAGTAGTTGTTAAGAAACAACCAAAAACAGTATTTTAAGTCAAAAAAGACTCATTTGATACATTTTTTATAACTTAGGGACCAAAGATTTACATTTTAAAAAATGGGGACTAAACTGAACATCCGTTTATAACTTAGGAACCAAAAAGAGGTTTAAACCTATATATTTATATATGTATGTATGCATATAAAGAGCTTAAATAGTTGTGCTATTAATGGATTAGACGTGGAGGTGTATTTGGTCCCTATTTTATTATGAACAGGAAGAATATACAATGATGTAGACTTTATGCCATATTTGAATGAAATTTTCACCTTTGGGTTTCGATATTGCGGTCATATTCCTAACCTTAACAATATAGTTTGGAGAAATAGGTATATGCATTTTTTCCATTCTTTTTTTGGCAAGAAGAAGCCATACATTGAAAAATATTTATTTTTTATTTAATAGTGTATAGTACGTTTTAGTTGATTAATTAATGGTGCAAATAAAGGGTGTGCTACATCTGCGGCTCCACTCATTTCAGAGAATAAACATCAAAGTCATACGAGAAGTTAGGTGAGCAACTTTAAAGACTATGATAAAAATTAAATTGCTCATTTAATGTTTGTTAGGTCTATTAATGACTTGGTCTAGTAACTCCTCTTAATTAGATTCATGCCATTAAACACATCATTTTGACAAAGTGTAGGTGGATGCTCTTTTCAAACATTTAAAGGCACACAACAACATTTTCTACATCACTTTCCCTTTAAATAATCTCTCATATCACAACCCAGACAAACTATCAAGAAACAAATCACTCTCTAACCTAATGGATTTAGGTATAAAAATATTCTAAAAAGATTTAAATGATAATATTTCTATCTAGTTTGTAAAGCTAAAACTTAATAAACTAAAATCATGTATTTTAATATTGAAAAGTGTTATTTTGATTAAAACCTCTGGTCGATGTGAGACTTCTAACACAATTAAATCGTTTATCATGGTTCTTCCTTTTGTATTTAATTTCGATGACTGGGAATGGTTAGCACGAGCAGCACAACTTGTTGGTTCTATAACAAATTGGGGAGACTTATTTAATGTAAGAGGGAGTGAGTGAGAGGGGCAACCATAGAGCATTTATTTTTCCTAACCTGAATTTGTTTAAGATTTCTATCAAGTGTGTTCCTCATGACCATGACGATGGACAACAAATTATTATTCGACAGTATAGTAGTTGAACCATCAATGTGAGTTCATGCTTAAAAAAGGAGGAGACAAATTTTTCAAGAGAAAACAAGTTAGAGAAAAATTGTTCTAGTATAGTACCACTGCTAAAAAGATGGACATGGGTGAGTGTGAATGATTTGGTACTTTACACTCGTAATTATAATTATTATAGTTAGAAGTCTCACATCGACTAAAAATAAGATCAAATTATAATATATAAATAAATACAAATCTTATTTTATAAACTGATTTTATAAAGTTAAATTAAATTTAAAATTTATTTTTTAATATAATATCATAGTCATGTCAGAATGTATAGAAGAAAATAACAAGAAAAATTTGAAAGAAGAGATAAAACTAACTGATTTGACTTTGAAAACCCTAGCTAGTGAGCTGATTTATGCTCCAGGTTAATTATTTTCAATGTTCCCGCAATTATTGGTGAACTAATGAGAACGACATGGCTTCAAGTGCTCATCGTAAAGTTAATGACAGTGCTGCAGACTCAGTGTACAAAATATTATAGTCCTTCCTCTGTCTTTTCTTTCAATACTTTAGTTTTCTTCAAAAAAAAAAATATTGTTGTTTTAAAATAATGTGTGTTAATCGTCAAAACTTTGATCATTGACTTGGGTAGGATATTAAATTAATGGATCGTTAGTTGAAAAAGTTGAGCCATTAACCCAGATACATTAATGCATATTAAATTTGGGGATTTATAATAAAAAATACATATATTATATATCATTTACTTATAAAATAGTGACTACAAGAAAACAGATTTAGAGTCTCACTAAATCCAACCCCAAAGTAAAAAACAGACGCAAATATGCGTGTGTTCTCGAACCATGCGCTATACATGGAAGCTTTTGAATTTTTGCGCGCACAATAACAACGGAAACAAACCAGAAACGGTTCCACTCACTCAAAAAGGACTCTTTTTTTTTCAGTTTTAATTTTCTGTCGCAAATACCGTGGGCACAACCGTCCCTATTAATTTAATACAATAAATTTTATTTGTACTCTATAGTATGATGTTATCTGGTCACAAGTAGGTTCGATGTTATTCAGTTACAAGCTGGTCAGTTATTACCTGTTACAAGCTAAGAACTTGACCTCACATTGAGATATTACTCTTTAACTTAACATATTTTGAATTAGATAATTGACTCATAAGGTAAATTGGTCATGGTCCATCCAGATCCATATAGGTGAAGATTTACAAATTTGTAATTATCCTATAAACAGTACATTTAATGAGATAAATAATTTATGTTCCTTTTTACAACATCAATTACTATCTAGTGAATTTTACTAATTTGGGTGTCAGAGTGTCTCTTCTAGACACATCACCATCCATTTATGGAGGACGAATACAAACTAACTAGGTTGTTGTTTTCAAGAAACATATGATTGATACAGGAATCAATGATGAGCATAACTTACCATATGGAGTGTTCATCAGAAAAATCTTGATGCTTCATCAAGTTGTTCTTACTCGGGAAACCAAATTTGTCTACAACAGAACCAATGACATTGGAAAAGCAATACTGACATGTATTGGTTTGAAGAAAACGGTTGACGGCTGAGTGTTTAGAGATGTTCAGACTCAAACTAGAATGAAGCTGAAATGTTTGACTCTGATGATAACTCTATTTCTTTTACTTCCAAATCTGAATTTGAAAGATTTGATATGAACATATTCAAAAGAACTTCTGAAAAGGCTGCAAAGTTGAAGAAATCTATGTTCCAAATGGAAAAGAAAATGGATGAGCTCATTAAGAATTATGTAGACAGTTCTTCTTCAACAGAAGGATCAGATGAAGATGATGAGTTAAGTGAAGAGGACTCCATGGATGAATCTGAATCAGGAGTTTTTAGTTTTCGTTGTTTGTTTTTTTATTTTGTAACCAATGGCTTTTAAGCCAACTTTTATTTCTGGGTGTACTTATCCCTTTTGAACATCAATGAAATTATGTTTTGATATTCAAATCTGTGATATATGATTAATTGGTTAATTTGTTTAAGTCTGATAAAGATCACTTGTATGAATGCAATTGAACATTTTATTGTTACATCATTACATTGCATTTTCATACTCAATTTGTGTTAATGGTTATTGCACAATTATACTACATGAGGACTAATGCACAATTTGGTTGAGATGAGAAGTGTATACAGGTCTTCTAATTGATTACTAAGATGAAATGGATATTTCACATTGCACCGCAGAACAAAATCGATTAAGGGAGAGTCATAATCGATTGTATTCCGTCAATTGGCTTGAAGTTTCTAAACTGTCGATTCTTTTAATTTAAACCATGATTTATGATTTGATGTGTTCATTTATCATAAACTTCATTGTTTATAATTCGTTGTGTATCTGGTATGAGTTTATGGATGATAGCACTAGATTACTTGTTACAAGTTGTACTTGAAATACTTTAATACTTGTGATATGTTTTTCTGATACATTGCTTGAAACTATTTGGATAATACATACTCTGTCATATCTCTATCATGCAATTCTGATATTGAAATGTGATATGCATACTGATAGGGGGAGTTTTGTATTCTATTACATGACTTGTTCAAATATTAAAAGGGAAAGAAAATTAAAATCATGTGAATATTGTTGACAGGGGGTGCATCATTATTTTTCTGATAACATGTATTTATTCATCTCCATGCGATTCAATATCTCTGTTTCAATTATATTATGCTATACATCCTTTTTTACTAATGCCCAAAGGGAGATAAATAATTGAACACACTAATTGAGATAATTGAATATGTATGACATATGTGTGTCTATTTGTCTGTGTTTGAAACTGTGTGAACAAAATTTTTGATTGTGTATTGTAAATCATGGTTGTTTTATTAATCATGATTGTGCATCATCAAAAAAGGGAGAGATTGTTGATAGGGGGAGCAATGTGATAGCCGAACCCAATTCCTATTATGTTGTTTTTGACGATGACAACACATTAATAGCAACAAGACATGAATGTTGTCATGTCACAATAGAAAAGTGTTTTATGTGTTGTGTTATACATATGCGGAATGTATAAATGCTTACTGTGTTAAATACATATGTTGAACATACTGTTGATTGATGCATACTTTTATGAGTATGATGAGATTATATTTGTGTATGCTCATTGTATGTTTTTGTGTTAAGAAAACCACATGCACAAAAGCATATATGCATGCTTAATCGATTACAGTGTTGTGATAATCAATTAAGGTCATCAGATAGCTTATGTATTGAACTATGGCAAAATAGCTAGTTTGAATTGATTACATTAGTTGTTGAATCGATTAAAACTCGTGTATTTGCATATACTTTTTCAGATGTACTGTGATGAGTTTTTAAGAAGAAAAGTTTTCAAAATTTGCTTAAGTGTTAAGCTTAATCGATTACCCTTTTTGTGTATTAAATTAAGTCTGTTATATTTTGAAAACTGATTTTATGCTAGTCATAACTGCTTTAACAGTCATATTTTTAAATATGTTTGACTAACATTTAATGTTAATCAATTACATTAATTGAACATTCAATTAAGAGTTGAGTTAGTGTAATATTTTTACACCTGTTTTATGTAACTGATTACACTACTAACCTAATCGATTGTTTTGCGTCTAATATGGCAGTAGCTATAAATTGACACACTGTTTGTATTTCTGTAATTTTTTATCATTCTAACATTTTAATATCTGATTGTTTGGATCTGAGAAGAATTTATAGATTACTCATAAGCTCCAAGAATCAAGAACGCAAAGAATTTGAAGAATCTTGAGGCATTCTTGAGATGCATTTTTCTGGACTACATTGGCTGATCACATTAGCACAAATGAAGGTGCAACTGGTTTTGATCAGAGGAAGATTTTTTATATTTTGTTTCCCTGGACTGCGCGTCAGGAAGAAGAGTGAGGAGCTCTTGACTTTGACAGGGGATTGTCAAAGGGTTTCTACAACAAGGATAGGGGGTTCTGTGTTTGCAGGTGTATTCTGTTTCTATATTTGATTGAGAGTTTGTGAGGTGTTTACATTTGAGTGTGCTTTGTAAAGCCTTGGTTGTAATACTATAATCATTATAGTGAATTACTCTTCAATCTAAGGTTGATTGAGAGAGTGACTGAATATAGGCATTGAGGCCGAACCAATATAAAAATTGTGTTTGTTTTTCTCTCCTTATCTCTTTACATTTTGATTGCATACATACTTTGCTTACCTCGCAAGAAAGATTTATAGAACATTCTAATTCTTCAAAAAGATTTTAAAAGTGCCTGTTTTTTTTAAACACCAATTCCCCCCCCCCCCCCCTCTTGGCGTGGAGAAACAAGCTCCATTATTTATAATAGTGTACAAATGCCAAAACCTTAAGGGCATCTCCCATATTAACCTACCCATAAGGCCACCACAACTCCTTCATCCACGCGATTGCACCCTTGTCAAATAGTTGAAGTCGATGTTGCTTGTAAGACCTAGGAAAAATTCAATGCAATAAAAGTATGTTGTGATCTTACTAGGTGTTTATTAATAAGAAAGTGCGTGCTACTCACAAGTGACGTATAACATAGTTGGCAAAAGCACCTTGTATAGAATTTGTGGTCATATGTTCTATTTTTA
The DNA here is from genome assembly GCF_000741045.1 of Vigna radiata var. radiata. Classification (NCBI taxonomy): domain Eukaryota; kingdom Viridiplantae; phylum Streptophyta; class Magnoliopsida; order Fabales; family Fabaceae; genus Vigna; species Vigna radiata. The sequence goes on along the minus strand of NC_028355.1, from coordinate 29,136,438 downwards.
CGTGTGCAATGATTTGTTTTAGTTAACTCTTTTATTCTATTTGGAGCATTGATCTTAAAACTAATTATACGAACTATTATGCATGGCTATGATAGAAAATAAATGTGATTGTTATGTTGGTTTGAGCAAAACATGGTGCATGGTGTTTAGAGTGCAAGGTTCGAACCTTGGTCAATGTCTTATGTATCTTTTTATTTTTCCTTTTGGTGGTTGTCACATATTTGTTTCTAAAATAATTATGCACAGATCAGTTGCTAAAATTGAGCATTTTTTATTTTTTAAACAAGAGTTTTTTTTAAGGAAAAATCTCAGTAGGCACTTAGGGTCATAGGTTGGAATAAACTATAATTATTAATAAGTCAGGGTAGGTCTCTGCACATAACCTTATTGTTGAGAGTGAAAGAAAGCATTGTTCCATTGGTTTGTTTATGTCAAAAAGTCAACTAAAGAAGGTGAAATCAAGCTCTTTGATGGAATAAGGCCCAATAAGCCTTCCAGATAGGATTCTAGGCCCAATAGGTTGCTCTTCACTCAGCGAGCCATTTACCATATCAGTGTTGCTTCCATGTGTTGACAACCTTTTCCAAGTGTCCTTCCACTTGTAATTTGATATTAATTGTATGGTAGTCTAGCTTGCATGAAGCATGAGTTAGTATAAATACCCAGCTTCACCATTGTAAAACTCACTTTTGAGATTTATGAGAAATGTTTTTGTAAAGAACACTCCAAAATTTAATTCTTCCTTGAAATTCAGGGTTAGAGAATCCAAAGGATCCTCCTCTAGCCATCTTATATTCAAACCACTCATTCCTTCATTCGGTTTCTCTTTCCACCACTGATTGTTTTAATTTCGTGTTTAATTTCGTGCTTTGAGTTCATTTTCATTCACAAAAACTATCCAAAAACACCCTCACCAAGTGTTCGACCTAATTCCTGAAACACGATTGGTCTTTGAGAGATGACCTACAGGTCATTCTACTAGTTTATACTGCATTTAATTGAATATTAAATTTGATTCGGGTACGATCTCAGTCAGTACACAACTTTATGATAGCTTTTATCAAAACCCAACTTGTATAATGTGATAGATCAAAAAGCTTCAAGGGAAACTGATCGAGGTCGTACCCGAATCAAATTAATATGCAATTAAAGTGCTGTATAAACTAGGAAGTGACTCCTAGGTCGTCTCTCAAGGATCAATATTTGGTTCTGTCATTAGATCAAACAGGTGGCGGGGGTGGTTTATGGACAGTTTTGCAAACTAAAATCAACCAAATTAAAGCACGAATTCAAACACAGATTAAAATAGGTTGGCATCTAAGTCAATTGCAATGCTTCTAATCATAGATTAACAAAAATTAAACACTACTCTCACTCCTAATCCAACACAAATTAACCAACTAAGCAAAGGTTAATCCAGTCTTCAAAAACGTGAATTCAGCAAACACATTGCACAAATCTAATCAATTATGCAACATAGTCTAATTAACTAAGCGAAAATCAAACACCAATTAAGCAATTAAGCGTATACCTAATTGCAAGCACAAAACTAAATTAACACCATGTGAGGCAAGAACGACACCATCAATTACAGTCCAAGAATCTCAATGAATTATTTCAATCTCCCTAATTATCAAGCCACATAATTTAAGCTCTCATTCATTACAGAACAAAGAAACAATGCAGCAAACGAAATTCATCTCAAAAATGCAAACAGATCTAAAAAATGTAAACAAAAACGAAGCCTTAACACTAAAACGCATCTGCAAAATGGAACAGTAGAGGAAACTAAAATTTGGAACGAAATTACAATATGGAACAAAATTTCAATATGGAACGAAAGCTTAAGAACAAATACAAAAATGAAATTGGATGTGTAAACTAAATGCAATGGGTAAAACGAAATGCAAGAACAGAAAGCGTAAATTGAAGCGAGAGTATAAAACGAAAGTGAAATTGGAATTAAAGACGGGATTCAATACTAAAAGGATAGTGAAAGAAAAAACCTAAAACCCCTAAAAGGGGGGGCGGGGGATGAAAAAACGCAAAAATGAAGAAGAAGAGGAGAACCTAAATTTGATTTTGGGTATTAATAACCTCAAAAGACGAAAATTCCTTTATATGGGCTTCTCCTAATTTGACCAAAAGTAGGCCCAAAATTCAAATCTGGTCCAAAAATAATAAAAATGAAATTACAAACAAAATTAAAATAAAATATTGATGTGGAAAATGGGAAATGATGTGGTAACACTCTTATTGTCCCAAAATATGATTCCAAAATTTGTCTTGTAAATAATAATTAGAATAGCTAAGCCCAATTAATTCAAAACAATTAAAACAATAATTACTAGTCAAATTAAGCCCAAATAGTGAAAATGAAACAATAATGGAGAATTAAATACAATTAGGTGCAAAAAGCTAAGTGAATAGTACAACATAATGATTAACCAAAAACATTCCCAAAATGTTCTTCTTCTCTCACAAAATACTTTTCTTTGGTGTTGTGATCCCGTGAAATTACAGGAAAACACTAGAAAGGGGGTTTAAATAGTTTATGGAAAAACTTTTTCGCAGATAGACGTTTAACAACCTTGGTGGCAGTTAAACGATCTACAACGCTTGATTTATGAGGCAATGTTTAAACCACAACGTTGAGAGATAAAGTGTTTTTAAAGCCTTTAGCAAAGCTACTACAGCGTTTAAGAAAGACATCTGTTGGAAATTCCACATCGACTAGAGATAAAGCCAATTTATAATATATAAGTGAGGTGCAATCCTCACCTTACAAGCCGGTTTTGTAGGGTTGAGTTAGGCCTAGAACCCACTTCTAATATGGTATCAGAGCCATGGTTAAAGCCTATCCTAGCGAGTTCTAAATGGGCATTTCTCTTTCTATTCTACCCGTTGTCGGGCCAATATTGGACCACCCAATTTCTACTATCACGCACGAGATGTCTATACCTCGGCGTGAAGGGGGTGTGTTGGAAGTCCCACATCGACTAGAGATAAGGCCAATTTATAATATATAAGTGAGGTGCAAACCTCATCCTTACAAACCGGCTTGTAAGGTGAGGATTGCACCTCACTTATATATTATAAATTGGCTTTATCTCTAGTCGATGTGGGACTTCCAACACACCCCCTTCACGCCGAGGTATAGACATCTCGTGCATGATAGCAGAAATTGGGTGGTCCAATATTGGCCCGACAACGGGTGGAATAGAAAGAGAAATGCCCACTTAGAACTCGCTAGGATAGGCTTTAACCATGGCTCTGATACCATGTTAGAAAGTGAGTTTTAGGCTGTTGGAAGACCCACAAGTTCTAAGTGGGCATTTCTCTTTCTATTCCACCCGTTGTCAGCCGCTATTGGACCACCCAATTTCTACTATCACGCACGAGATGTATATACCTC
>NC_028355.1:29118571-29132668 GCF_000741045.1 Vigna radiata var. radiata | reverse complement strand
TCTTTCTATTCCACCCGTTGTCAGCCGCTATTGGACCACCCAATTTCTACTATCACGCACGAGATGTATATACCTCAGCGTGAAGGGGGTGTGTTAGAAGACCCACATCGACTAGAGATAAGGCCAATATATAAGTGAGGTGCAAACCTCACCTTAAAAGCCGGTTTTGTAGCGTTGAGTTAGGCCTAGAACCCACTTCTAATATGAGTACCAGAGCTTGTCTGATCCGCTTCCGCTATCTTTGTTGTCTGTCGGCGGTCGGCCGCCATGGCCGCCGGCAGCCCCTAAAAGTTTCTTTTTCAACCTGTGCATTTATGTTTCAATGGGCAATCTCTAGTTTCTGTCTCGCATCTGTTCAGTGTTGCTGTCCGCCGCCGCTCGCCACCGGCCACCGTCTCCTGCCATCATCTCCGGCCACCGTCTGCGGCCGTCGTCTCCGCCACTTGTGCCACTGATGCACCAAACCTTCACCCCTCGGTTCACCAGTGTCTTGACTTCAGCCCCTAAAAATCTCTTCTTTTTTCTTGAATTTTTTATTGGATTTTTTTTTTCTTCTTGAATTCTTCTTTCTTGTCTTCTTGAATCTTCTTTTTTCTTGAATTTTTTTATTATTCGATCTTTTTCTTCTTGAATTCTTCTTAAATCTTTCTTTTTATGGAGCATCTTTTTCAATTCATTTTCTTAAATCTTTTTATGGAACTGTTCTTGATAAATTCTTTTAATTCTTCTTGAATTTTTCTTATTCTTCATCTTCTTGAATTTTTTTCTTCTTGAATTCTTCTTTCTTGTTATTGAATCTTCTTATTCTTGAATTTTCTTATTCTTCTTGAATCTTCTTTTGCTTAATCTAATGTTCTTGAATTCTTCTTTCTTGTGATTGAATCTTCTTATTCTTGAATTTTCTTCCTCTTCTTGAATCTTCTCTTGCTTAATCTAGTGTTCTTGAAGTCTTCTTTCTTGTTATTGAATCTTCTTATTCTTGAATTTTATTCTTCTTCTTGAATCTTCTCTTGCTTAATCTAGTGTTCTTGAATTCTTCTTTCTTGTTAGTGAATCTTCTTATTCTTGAATTTTCTTCTTCTTCTTGAATCTTCTCTTACTTAATCTTGTGTTCTTGAATTCTTCTTTTTCCTTGACTTGTTGTTTCCTAATCAGGTGAATTTGGTACCTGGTGGTTGTGCTGTTGGCATTCCTACTAAAGCTTTGCATCCAACACAATTTCAATCTTTGTTGTTCAAGCTGCGCATTATGGATATATATGCTGCAACTTGAGGGGATATTGGAATTATTTTATTCTCTATTCATATTTATGCATTTATGTTCATATATTTTTATACTCATATTCCTTTTTTATATTGCTCTGAACAATTATATATATCAATTGTACTCTCTCTTTATCACGAAATAAGAAATACAATATTTCATTCTTTCTTCTTTCTAACGTGGTATCAGAGCCATGGTTAAAGCCTATCCTAGCGAGTTCTAAGTGGGCATTTCTGTTTCTATTCCACTCGTTGTCGAGCCAATATTGGACCACCCAATTTCTGCTATCACGCACGAGATGTCTATACCTCGGCGTGAAGGGAGTGTGTTGGAAGTCCCACATCGACTAGAGATAAAGCTAATTTATAATATATAAGTGAGGTGCAATCCTCACCTTACAAGCCGGTTTTGTAGGGTTGAGTTAGGCCTAGAACTCACTTCTAATAACATCTATTATAAAAAATAACATCTGATAACAAGAGCGTCTATCAAAGGTTGACTTCATAAGCAACTACAGTGTTTAAAACAAAATGTTTTGTAAAGCTAAAACAATAAACACATAATTATTTTATATTGGTTCACTAAAATAAACTATGTTTACTTCTTCTCTATGACCTCTTAAAGAATTCTACTATAATCTCAACAAGATTACAACTCAATATTAACACTACTCCTAGTGACACTAATGAATCCCATAACACTTGTTATACTAACTTAGTTATGTGTTTTATATATTTAAAACTAAAAAATAAATAGAATCTTTTATAAATTTTTGTACACAGAAGTTCTTATTATTTTATTATTTTATGTACTTTCATTACATCCCTAATAAAAAAACTACCCACAGTAAGATTATAAAATTAATTTATTTTATAATTACTTTTTATAAAGATATATATATTTACTAATATATTTTATTTTAATAATTTACATTTTATTTTTTATTACCATAAAAATTAAACATAGCCTTAGACACTGTGTTTCACAAATAAATATAAAGAGGTTATGATAAAAAGTAACTTATCATACTAAAACTTGATAATTGAAATATAGTTCATTTAAACAAAATATTAAAAAATTTGAACCAAAATTATTTATAGTTATTAAAATCATTCCTTTAAAATTAAAATATTCAAGCTCAAATTAACACGTGGTTGACAATTGATATAAACACTGTTCTGTTGACTGTTAGAGTAATCAATAGAAAAACTACCATAAAAAAATATGAAATATAATTTCTTTTAAAATATTTAAGGAAGGGTTATTTTACTTTTAAAAATAATAGAATATCATTTAATTGATGATTTGTAAATATCTGGTTGTAATTAATGTTAATTAAGGAAATTTAAAGATTAAGTCAAAACTAAAAATCTTCGTGTATTAATTAGCTAATTAAATGACAAAGAAATATTTTTTTAATTTGATATCAAAACTAATCCTAAAACATGAATAAAAGCTACTGTGTCAAAATTATTTAATATTTAACAGGTAAGACTCAAATTTATCTTTATTCTTCTAGTAATAAATATCTCGTCGTTAAATAAAATATCTATATATATATATGTGTGTGTGAATATTGATAATTTAATAAATATGTAACGTGAGTAACATTTTTAATTAGGAGAAATTACAAGTTTTAAGAAAATTATGAACATTTCTAATATATAATAAAAATATTTTTTTTGGACATTAATATTTTTTATTTAATTACTCTTTTAGTCATTATTTTTATGAAAAAATTGGTTCTCTAATTTTTTTTCTCATATCAATTTGGTCTAGATTTTTAAAAGTGAATCAATTTGACTTTTTTAGTATGATACAAGGTTAAAGTCACTATCACGATAATTTTTTTTTTTTAATTTTTTATTTATTTTTTTAAAAAATTTTCATATCTCACTTCAAAATTATGTCGCATGATATTTTTATTGTAGTATGACAGTACTACATAAATTTTTATATTTGGTTTTTTATTCGAATTAATGTTAATTTTTCAAAAAAATGAAAAAATATTGTTTTCTTTCAAATTGAACAAAATATTTTTTTTATAAATTTTATATTAATGTTTTATTAAAATTAACATTTCCATTAAATATTTTTGACAAAAAAATTAAACTGACATTAAAATCTATAATAAATTGAATCACTTTAAAAATATCATTGACCAAATTAAGATAAAGAAGAAATTAAAATATTAACTTGACATTTTTCATAAAAGAAGAACCAAATAAATTATTTAACCATATTTTTTAATACATATCCTATAAAATAAAAATAAGAATATTTAAAATAATTTTTATAATAAATATTTTTATATAATTAAATTATTGAAAGATTTTTAAACTATCAATTTAATAGAAACAGATTGTTTTATTAAATTAATTGTCAAAAGATTGTTTCACTAATAGACATTAAAAATAATTTCTGACCTTTAACATTTTCAATGAAGTTTTCATAACCATCGGTATCCAATCAATGCCATTTAAGGCCTATTTATTGCACTTATTTTTCCAGAATCAAATTTATGGTTCCGAGATTTTTAGTACAAACTAAATAAATTAAAACTTCAATAAATTGATATTTGAATTTTATCAAGTATGCAGTCAATATTATCAGGCTATGTCAACACTGACATGATCTTATGTTAAATATAAATATAAGATATCAGAGTTAAATATACTTTTATCTTTTAAGAAAATTGTAATACTGTAGATTAAAATATATGCAAAAATTACTTAGTTATAACAGGTTGACTTTTCATATTGTATATCATAAAATTCTTATATACTTCTACTCTAATGATATTTATTATATTTTTTTAATTTTATATGATAGAATTGATTAAGTTATAAAACTATTAAGTTAACTATATTTCATTAAGCTATAATTTTATGATTGCATCATTGATTTAAAGATAATCAATTGAAAAATATAACTTATTTGAATAAAACTCAATTGAAAATTTTGAGATTTATCAACAATTTGAAATTTAGTTAAATTTTAAAACATTATAATTGTTTTATAGTATTTAGAATGTATTTTTGAGTTTATTATAACATTTCAGGTAAAAAATTAATAAATATGGAAAGTTGTAAATACAAAGTTGTTTCGAATTTATTTTATAAAGACCAGTGGATTCATATGTGCATGTTTGTCCTTTTTCTCTGTATAAATAATTAATTTAATTAAGAAAATAACTAAATTTGGATAAATAATAAATTGAGGATAATAAAATTAATTATTTTAGTCTAAAAATTATTAAATTAAATTAACAGTTAAAAAGATAAAAATAGAAATATAATTATTTTAATTTAAAATAACATTATTTGAAAAGAAATTAAAAATAACTTCAATAAGTTTTTGGATTATTAAAAATGCTATTTTGATAATATATTTAGTTATGTTTACACTTGTGTTAGCAACTATAAAAACATTAATATGTGAAATTAAAAATAACTTCAATAAGTTTTTGGATTATTAAAAATGCTATTTTGATAATATATTTAGTTATGTTTACACTTGTGTTAGCAACTATAAAAACATTAATATGTGAAATTAAAAATAACTTCAAAAAAAAGGAAATTCATTTACTTATATATGTATAAATTTTTTGTGACGAATTAAAAATATCCAAAACACTTATAATGTACTCCCGGCAAAATTGTCATGCTTTTATTCTTGTAAAAAATTACTGAATAATAACATTTTAAATTTTTCCAGTAACTTCATGGTAACTGTTGACATGTATATAGAAAAGGATCAGAAATATTTTCCAAAGCAAACAATAATAAGTAATAAATAATTTAAGCAATGCATTTATTAATAGATTAAAAGTGAGTAAAAATATTTCTTGAGAAATTAGCATATAGTATTATTAAATATTCTTTAATGTTTTTAAAATATTCTTCTGAAAAATAAATAATTTAAATAACATTTAAATCTATTAAATTTAATATACCAAAAATCATGCTTCAATGAATCAAAATAATTTAAGCAATGCATTTATATTAAATTTAATAAAAGTAACATTATTTCTTGAGAAATTAACTAATAATCAAAATTATTAAATACTCTTTAATGTTTTTAAAATATTCCTTTCAAAATAAATAAGTTAAATAACATTTAAATGTTTTAAATTTAATATACCAAAAAATCATGCTTCAGTGAATGCAAATATTTAATACAAATTTAAATGCTATTTAAATTATATCTCTGGCTCCATATCCACACCTAACCTAACGTTTCATTATAATAACTAGCATCAAATGAGGAAAAGTTGTATTCATTATTCAAAGCCCATTTCATCACTGTAAAGTTATTATGTACAGTCAGAGAAAAGAAAAATAGCACACTAAGAAATAATCAAAATGATAAACATATATTATAAATGATAATAATGGTAGCTTTGAATCCAACTATCAACATTTAGTATACCTTAAATGAATTCATTCAATTGATGCAAATTCAATCAATAGAAAAAATCATTAATTAATAGAAGAAAACCAAGACAGATTTGTAGAAAAACTAAAATGAGGAGAATTGGAGATAATGATTCATTAACAGTATTGCAGGAAAAAAAGAAGGGAAATATGTCAGAAATTGGAGAATTTTCTATTAACTTTCCTAGTAAGACCGCATGACCTTTTCCATTTACATTCATAACCCCTGGCCAATATCACTAAACAAATAATCCTATCCTTAAAAGAACCTAAATTTATCATCATCTATCATTCCATTTACAAAACCCTTGAAAAAAAATAACAAATTATACTGAAAATGGAGACAATTTCACCAATTACGCTAAACCAACTTAGATTGATATATTGAGATCAATCCTAGGTTTTTTCATGGATGGAATAGGAACAAGAGAGTTGCACCTAGGACACTTAGGATTGTTCTTCATGATCATCACATATGATAGACAACCAGGGCAGCCTGCAGCCATTGGAGAAGAAGCCAGCTTCTCTTCACTCTCTTCCTCTTGAGTGTTTTCCCTGATTGAAGAAGAGGATGAAGAATAAGAGGGTGATGATGCTGAGAGTGTTGGCTTCAAAAATGAAGTGCGTTTCTTGATAATAGGCTCTTTCTCTGCCCTCTCCAGTGCAGACTTAACCTTGTCAAGGGTGCACACACTTTGGTAGTTGCTTGAAGGCAATGAGGATGAAACAAGTTTCAAGTCCAAGCTTGATTCATCAAAGAGGTTCAATAGCACATTGGATGATGAAGATGAAGATGGGAAATTTAGGTCCTGAAGCTTTGGCCCTGCTGACTTTGCATTGAGTTTGTGATCAGATACTGGTGGAGACCCTATTGTGGTGTTGTTGCACTTCTGAAGATACACTTTTCCTGACTGCACCATAACAATTTCACCAACCAACCAAAGTTTAATTACACAACTATAAAGTGATTTTGATTTTCATACTTATCATCATAGTAAGTGTCATGAAAGAAGGAAATTTATAAGAACAAAAATGAGATCACTAACTAAAAGAATTCACATGGGTTGTAGGAATTAATTGATCAAAATACTAACAAACAAATAAAACATGTTAATTGAGAGATGCAGAAGAATGAAATTTGATAAGAATGGTGTGAATGAATCTATGGGGGGGGGAGTTCAGAAATGACATCATGGATACCAGAAAAATGAATCCTATACACTCAGCTTTATGAGAAATTAATACAAAGGTACAAAGGGGAAGAAAATTGAGTAATTACAAACCTGATGTTACATTAAAAGGCAAAAGTTTAACAATACCACAAAAGAAAAAAATAATAAAAATTCACCGACTGAAAAGTTTTGAATTTTATCCTTTTCTTCTAAAACCAATAATGTTCTGTTTATTATCATCACAACAATGAAAGCAAATTGCAAAACTTCCAAATCAGAGCACGACAATGAACGCATAAACATAAATAATAATCAAATCAAAATCATAAACAATAAAATAATAAAAATAAAAAATAAAGTCTCCCAGTCAAAGAATTCAACAGCACGAACGAACTCCATAAGAAACAAAGCAAAAATCTGAAACGGGGGAAGCAAGGAAAATAAAAACAGAACACAGTGATTTCATTCCTCGTTAATTCTGCATCGAAAACGCGAGAGAAACCAAGGGAATTTCCGATTCAGGAATAGTGACTTTTTCCAGTGAAAGAGAAAGGTTTTATTTTTCTTGTCCTTTTTATTATAATATTTTCTCGGGAAAAATAAAACCCAGAAAAACTGAACAAACCTGAAGGTCAAGGCGTTTTTCCCAGCCAGAAGGAACCTGCAAATCGAGGTCCAATTCCTGGGATTCAATTGAGGACCCACCAAGAAGGTCGCGGGTAATCAGAGCCGTTGATTTCTCACCGTGTGATTCGTTTCCGACGGTTCGATGTTGCTCCTCTTTGTAGCCACCAGCCATGACCCGAATCAGAGAGCTAACTTCAGCAGCCATTGGTGAGCGTTCTCAGAGAGAGAGAAAAAGAAGATAGAAAGAAAGGAAAACAGAGAAAAAAAGCAGAGGGTGTGTGTGAGAGTTCCTTCATTTGTGTGACTGTGAGAGATTTATATATGCCAATAAAGATAGGTGATGGTACGTTACAGTAAAATTAAAAGACAAAAAAAATCCTGATTGAATTAAATAAAATTAAATTATATTAAATTGAGTTTTGTGGCTTTGGTAGTATCGTGAGTTTTGAATTTTAAAATGAATTTGATTAAATTTTAATTAATTGTTTCATTTAATGTGGAGGGGTATTAATTAATGGGTAGTGGAGGAGTGGGAAGAGAATTCAAGAAAAGGGTGGCATGTAAAGTAATGGGAGCATTTAATGCATAGAATAGTAGTAGTTGTGCCCTAATCCGGTAATTTCTTAATTTAAATCATTTATTCACCCTCTTTCAATTTTTGGGTAATATGATTATCACAATAATTAATAATCCTCATAATGGCATATAATGTTTTTTTGTATTTATTCTCTTATTTACTTTTTTCTTTTTTATTCATACAATACAACTTTTTAATGGTTTTAACCTCATAAATGAACTTTCGACCTTTCTGTATGTATGTGTGACGTTCCATTTGTATTATCAAACCTTCAATCAATTTTCGTTGAATACTTCTTTGACACGTATCACATCAAAGACTCCACCATTTCTTTCTTACATTTTTTTTCTTAATTTTCACATTATACAATTAACAAAAACAAAAATATTTTTTAAAACATTTTTTTTACTACGTAATTTATGCAGTGTATTTTTTAAAACATTTTTTTAAATATACAAACGAATAATTTATATTTTAAGAGATGTCTTAATGATAATAATTGTATTGCTGGTTTTTACGAATTTTATATAGTAATGCAGTATGTTCGATATATAAATATATGTGATGTATAACTTTGTTTTATTGAATTAAAAATATTTAAATTTAAATTGCCCAAGAGAAAACTTTTTAATAGCGTATGTCTAAGTACTAAATATATTACCAAAATAACTATTATATGCAGTGTATTATTTATATTTATTATATATGGTATAATTAATATTTACTTTTAAAATAGTAACAGAAACGAGATATTAATAATAATAAATGATTAAAACTTATATAATTAATTAATTACTTTAAGCGCTTGCATAAAATTAATTTTATTCGTTTCTAAGTCTTTATTAGCATTAAATTCTAAGAGAATAAATTGCAAATTTCTGATATTAGGAAATACTCGTTAATGGTTTTTTTAAGACTAGTTGGTAAGTTAACTTTTGATAAATTATTAGTTCATGAGTTTGGAGGGGATATATTAACGTATTTGATTGAAAATGTTTAATAAACTAACTAATAGAGTATTTAGTAATGGTACAATAATATAAAAAGATGTGTGTTTTTAGATGAAAATATACTATTATATAATTATAATTTTGATTTTTTAAAATATATTATTGTTAAATATTTTAATAATTTCATTTATTTTTGAATGATATATAGATTTTTTTCATAATTTAAACGAGTTTATGTAATTGAGTATTAATCTAAATTCATTTTTATTTATTTAAAAAAATTAAATTTCTTATTATTTAAATTTAATTGACTATTAATAATAAGCAAAAAGAAACTAATAACAATAAAAGAAGCATTAAAATATAAAAAAAATATCATCAAAAAATTAAATAAATTTAAAACCAGAAATTAATTGAAGTAACTTATAATTTATAATTTGAAAACTTTAAAATTAAATTATTCAGAGATAGTTACCAAACACTTTTGTATTAGTCAAGCACACTAATTTATAAACTAATCTAGCTACTGTAACATGTCAAATATGAAACTATTAAAATAAGCATATTATATATATATATATATATATATATATATATATATATATATATATATATATATATATATATTAATTATGATAGAACAAGAATTATATATTAAATCCATACATTCATATAACAACAATAATATAAAATACCATCATGTAACTCATTTATGAGATCATAGAATTATATCTATTAACCACAATATTCATATATATCATTTTCATTGTTATATACATCATATATATATATATATATATATATATATATATATATATATATATATATATATATCCATTTAGTTTCATATTGCATACGAATACATAAGACTACTGATCATACATTAAAGAATTTAAAACATACTTACAAGTAATCATAAATCACAAAATAATACAATTTTCTTCGGAGCATCTTGTTACCTATATTAGGCAAGGAAAAATGGCTTGGAACCCCTCACCAACAACTCTGAAATGATCAAAAACCTCAAAAACGACCTAAAAAACGTCTAAAACTAATACTTGGAACCTTAAATTTGATATTTCAAAAACTTGAAAAAAAAAACAAAACTAGTGTTATGACACTTAGTGCCCAAAAGTTGCCGCTCAACATTGGCGCCCTTAGAACGATGGCGCTCAACGTTGGCACCCTTGGAATGGTGGCACTTAACACCAGAAAATTATCATTCAACGTCATATCAATTGACACCACATTGTTTTCATGGACTTTGATGCACTTGAGACTTGTTCTAATGATTAAATGGATTCCTTACACACTAGAATTGATGCAAAAACCTATTTAGAATTAAAACAATGTACCCATTTCATCATTAGACCCGAAATTAGGTGCCTTAAGTCAATTTGACAACTCCAAAATTACCTAAACTCAAAACAACACTTTTAAATCTCTATATCAGTTTACCAACACTTTTTAATTTCGAACACTTAAACCTCCAAAATGAACTAAGAAACTCATCATATGAAGCAATTATCACTTCCATAACAAATTTTTATGATATAAACGTCTAGACAAGTCTTAATTAATCTAATAACACACTTATAACCCTCCAAAACAATTCACATACTTTACATCAATATCTCGCAAATTAAAATCCCATTTTATAACAAAAATGCTTTACAACTTCAACTATGAACCAAATCTTTGCTACATATCAGATTTCACTCACAAAACACTTCTAACAAATCTCAAATCACCTCATGACAGCTCCTAGCCAGTTACTTTCTCACCTCAACTTCTCTTTCTCCAACTCATCCATCAAAACCTCCATTTTTAGCCTTAAAACTTAATAATATGACCACTATTCACCCCCAAACACTTGAATTCAGTATTTCAACCGCCAGATAACTTCATCACACTCAATCATGACAGAATAATGCATCACAATCACATAATTCAAATTACACTCAACATCATACTATCAAAATCATTAATTAAACATACATAATATACACATAATCATATCAATTTCTCAAATTCATCTAAAATTCATAGAGATACCAAATTTATAATATAAACGCAAATTAAAGCAGGAATTCTAGCTTCCCTTACCTTACAATAAATTGTCCAACTCTAAGAACGTCCCACTAATTGTTTGAAATGCAAGGAATTTTTAGACGAACATACGAAACACCAAATTGAAAGCGGACATGGTGCTTAGAACTCTAGATTAACCAAGAATGAGTAGGAGAAGCATGACCACACATGCAACGACCCTTATTTCTTCTAAAAACATATTAGGAACGAGAGAGGAATAAGATTCAAAACTTACGTGCTCTATAACATAAATTGATCGACTAGAAATGTAGACATTGTCGTTGGGATCGATTAGGCACCTCCTGATCGTCAAAGAGATGACTAGGGAGTTAGAACTCTTAGAGAGAAGGAAGAGAACTCTAGAAAAGTGATTTCTAGAGAGATGATACATTTTAAAATAATGTAACTTGTCTATAATTAAACTATTTACAAATTAGCTATTTAATATTAAAATAATCGAGTCTTACTATTTTTAAACTACCATCACTTCTAGAATACCATTTTCTGGGGTTTTACAATTACTAACTAGATAACAAGTTATTGATTTTTGTTAAATACATTCTTACTTAATGGTAAATTTGGTATTAACATATCAATAAAAAATGTTCTACCAAAAATAAGATTATTTTTTATTTCAAAAGACACCTATTGACAACATAGTCCACATTTCTTTTACTTATTAAAATTAAGAGTAGTTAATTCATTTAAGGCGTAAAATAAAGGGCTTAATAAATAACAAAGCTAAGAGAGATTATAGACAAAGTTCAATAAACTTTAGTATTAGATTAACAGTTGAACAATTATTTGTTCAAACAACATTATTTTGATAAAGTAGATTGATTATGTGTGATTAGATACAACTGGTGAACAAGATTGGTTATGCATGATTATTTCTCACCTAAAATATACACTAGTGTAAAATGGGTTTTTAACATCTAGCATTCAACGTCAGTTTAAAAAAAACTAACGTTAAAAATTATCGGTGATATTTTCGTAAGTAATATGAGCAATCAGACGTCAGAGCACTCTAATAGTTGACATCGTATACACTTTAGACGTCTGTTTTATGAGTTCACTAATGTCATATATGACTTCAAGCTGTCAAGTTCATCCTATCAAATTGTCAAGCTCGAGTCATTATGTTTTGCTATTGTACAAAATTTAACCTTATGACGTCGAAAAGTACGGGTACGGACATCATATCTTATTAAACATAGATCGGTCAAGGGATCGATGTCTAATGTTGTTTATATCATTAAAACACTAAACTAAAAAGACCTTTTGTTGTATGCATATGACATGAGAAAGTCCAGGGACCGATGTCATGTCGCATTAGACATCGGATAGTCAGGGGGATGACATTTAATTGTGTTTAAATCATTAAAAAATGCAATGCAAAAGTCATTTTTCAGTATCCATTAGTTGCCGACCCTCCTACTTAACCGACATCTACTTAGATATGATGTAGTCTCGTTAGGGTATTTGTCCTCATATGCTGTTTTATGAAGTAAAAACTCAACTATTTCCCTTATAATGCGTGATTTTTTATAATGTTTTCACTTATTGTTTTAGTATAGTTTATGTATTTTGATCATCTTTAAGCATGACACAATTTATCTTTTCTCTTTCACCGACGACGACTATGCCACAGTGCGGCAACATCACCCTTCAACTTCATTCAAGCTTTTTAGTTGGATACATAATTAGTCTTTTGTTTTCAATATACATTGCATGATATTTCTCTCTTGATTAATTATTGGATGTGAGTTTGTTGTTTCTTGTATACTTAGCCAAATTTGAAGATATAGTGGTTTTGATATACTTAGCCAATTTTTTAGGTATTTGATTAAATTGTGTTCTTAGTTTCCATTGCACTTTATCTCTAATTCCTTGTATCTTAGATTGATTGTTTTTTCTTCACCATTATTAGTTTTATCTTAGACGATTTTTTTAGTTGGTTTTTTTGACATTTTATTTTTAAATAAAATTTTAAAATATTTGTAGTATGAAATTTAGATTTATAATTAAATGTTGTATGCTTAAATAATTTTAGTTTTATTAAGATTTATTATAATTTTAGTTAAATACTGAGTGAAACTTAGTTCCCATTTGAGATTTAGTACAAATGATTAAACTTTTAATCGTTTGTATTAAATCTTGAATTGTCTGATGGAATAGTTGGAAAGATTAATTTTCATCACTCTTTATCGCCTATACATTGAAGTTTATGCATAAATTTGATAAAATTTCGGTTGAAATCATTTTTGTGTTATTCTCTAGATGCGCCATTAATTATGGTCATGGGTGATCACTTTCATTTCGTGTATTTCAGAGACTAATGAGATGCATAGGATTTATCTATACTTCCTGCAAAAGGGTTAGTGCATTCTAACTCTAAATAATTTACATGCAGAGGTACAACACCCATCTCATCAAACTTAACATAAAAAATAATCTTAGAACATAGATCAAGTTCTAAGTCACAATCATTAATATCAAAATGAATTTTAGATTCAGATTCAGATTCAATGCATGAAAGATAGGTGTTGACAAATTGGCAAGTGTACCAAATCTTACAAGTAATATAAATGGTAAGACCAAGTATCGTTTTCCCAAGAGACTCATGACTTTCTCGTTTGCGTGAATTAAAATAATAAGACTTGAAAATAAAAATTAATAAATTGGGTTTGAGAATAAAAATATTAACATGCAAAATAAAGTTGATTCAATTGACAAAAGAAAACAATGGATGAATGGATGTTGTTGAGGGTTTACAATTTCATCTAATCCACTCTTTCTTACCTACTCCTCTTGAATATTAATTTGATTAATTAATTGTTATGCGACTTTCTTAGCCTCCCCTTAACCCGATCCCTCGGCGAAAAGAGCCTAATATTAACTACTGGCTTGCTATCCCTAGCCTCCCCTAGCAATTAATACCGCATTATAAACAGAAGGTAGCGCAATTGATCGTCCTACCC
>NC_028355.1:29075475-29118283 GCF_000741045.1 Vigna radiata var. radiata | reverse complement strand
GAATGGAAGAGCAAACCCTAGAAAAGATGAAAAGGAGCCTAAGCATCCAAGAGATCCTCTCCAGAGAGCAAAATTAGGTCTGGCCGTTTTCCCCTGTCAAAAGAATGACTCTGAACTCGCAATAGGGGTATATATAGGTGAGGAGCGCATCAGAAAACAGGCACAGGCCCAGCGAGCCACCGTCCGGCGGTTTAAGTGTGCTGCCCGGTGGTTTCCCTAAATCCTCCAAACCGCCCGGTGGCAACCGCCACCGCCCAACGGTTTCCCTTAAGGCCGCCCAACGTCAATCGCCATGCCTACTCCTCGTCCTGGACCGTCCGACGGTTTAAGTGTGCCGTCGGGCAGTGCGTCGACTCTTCAAATCTTCACTTTTCTTCTCTTTTCTTGAGTTTACGACCTGTATCTTCAACTCCATTCTTCATTTTCTCAAAATAGCTACAAAACAATGCAAAACAAGCATAATATCGCTAAAAACAACTTTTGTCTCTCTACAAACTCATTTATTGAGTTTTGCTTGATTCTAGGCTCATTCCAAGTAGTAAAGGGCGTAATTCGGTCCAAATTGACATACGAAAATAACTGTTTTTCAACCTTTATCAAGAGGATAGAAAATAATGTTTCTTTTCATGCAAAGAATCACATTCAGCAGCACATTCATCAACAACATCATCAAGAATATCAATTCTAAAATAGAATGGTCCTCAGATGGATATTTCATGGGATCAAGAATATCAAAACGCACAACAATGTCACCAAATTCCATCGATAAAGTACCAGCATACACAACAATCTTAGTTCGGGCTGTTTTTAGAAATGGTCTGCCTAAAATGATTGTAGTAGATCCATGGGAGAATTCCTCCTTCATTTCCAAAACATAAAAGCTGCAGGGAAAATCATTTCACCAACCCGAATTAAGACATCATCTATGTAACCTGTTGGGTGGGCAACACTTCTATTAGCCAACTAAATAATAACCACACATGTAGATTGCAAAGGACCAAGAGACAAAGATTTATAAATGGACAAGGGCATAACATTAATGAAAGCACCCAAATTAAGTATGACATTTTCAAATTTACTATTACCAATGATATAAGGGATGTAGAATGTACTTGGATCCTTGCATTTTCAGGAATGTGTGGAACAGATTTACCTATCAATGCAAATACATTTATGCCCATGTTGATTCTCTCATTTCTCTTGAGCGTGCATAACTCCTTCAAGAATTTTGCATACTTGGGAATCTGCTTAATGACATCTAGTAGAGGTATGTTCACCTCCACTTTCCAGAAGATCTCAAGAATTTCCTTATTCACCCCTTCCATCTTGTTGCTTTGAATCACCTTGGGAAGGAATGAAATAGGGACATGACGTTGTTGCAAGTTAGAAGATGTACTGGTGCTGATGGAAGAAGAAGAAGAAGGTTCATCTGTCTCAAATTGCTTTTGCTTATGGTTGTCTGCTCCTCTTGTTGAGGAAGGTCGTCCTTTTCTTTATGAAGCTCCGATACATGAATAGGTGAAGGTGGCAATGTGGGTATATGAATCTACTTCCCAATTCTTAGGGTAATGACACTGACATTTTTTGGATTCTACACAATCTGAGATGGTAATTTGTCAAAATTTTGAGATTGTGCTTGATTAAGCTGAGTAGCCATCTACCTCATCTGATTTGTCAAACTTTGGATGGAAGCTCTAGTTTCTTGTTGGAATTTCATATTTTGTATTGTCATCTACCTCACTAAATCCTCCAATGTAGGCTTAGAAGAAGTGGAAGGTTGAAGAGTTGTTTAGGAAGGTGTATCTTGTTGTTGTTGTTATTGTTGTCTCTAATATTGTCGGACTGGTGGAGGCACATACGGTCTACTAGGATCAGCAATACTCTAGAATGGCGGTGGTGGTTGTTGTTGCTACTGTGGAACATTAGACCATCTCAGATTAGGGTGATTCCTTCACCCTGGATTATATTTGTTGCAGTAACTAGGGAATGGCTCCTAAGTCGTCTCTCAAGGACCAATTTTTGGTTTTGTCATATCATCAAACACATAGTAGGGTGGTTGAACAGATTTATGAATTGAAATTAACAAACTAATTAACGTAAATTAAACACTGATTAAAAACAGTTGGTCACTGGTTCAATTGCAATGTTTCCTATCTTTGATTAACAAAAAATTACACACTTCTCTCACCCCTAATCTAACACAAATTAACCAACCAAGCGAAGATTAATCCAATTTTTATAAAAACGAATTAAGCAAACGTAATACACCTATTTAATCTATTTAGCACTACCACAAATTAAGCAATTGTGGCTCTAATAAACTAAGTGAAGATTAAATACAAATTAGGCAACTAAGCATGTACCTAATTGCAAAGCAGAATTATAATGTCAGCACAATAATCTCATGAAAACATTTTAATCTCACTAATGTCCAACCAAACATAATTAAGCTTCCATGAAAACGAAATTGAACGCAAGAAAACGTAATACAAACATTGAAACAAAACTACAATCACACTTAAGAACAAAAACAGAACAATAAAAGGCTTTAGAAAACCAAATTCGAATATGGAAATAAAATGAAATTAGGAAACCTAATTGTAGAATGAAATCATCAAACTGGAATGGAAACGGGAAACAAAATTTTAGCAGTATAGAGAATAGCAAAACAGAAAAACGAAATGAGCAAGAATAGCAAAACAAAAACGAAATTGAAATGGAATTGCAATGAAATTAGAAAATAAGTTCAGTACATAACAAGAGAAGTAAAATGAAAATGAAACCTAAGGGAGAGCCTCTGCTACTGCTCACATCCCAACCATCTCAATTGGAATATAATATAATGAATGTGCCTAAGTTGTGCTGCATGAGTTCAAAACCCTATGTAGGAAGGGCAAGTCTGCCCACAATTTGGGCCTCTCCTAATTTACAAAAAATGGGCCCAATAAGTCAAAAGTCTAACCCAACATTACAAAAAGGAAATAAAAATGAAATTACAACTAAATAAACATAAAATGCTGAGGTGGAAAATGGTCATTGACGTGGCAACTCTCTTTAAGTCCCAAAATAAAAGTCTATAAACTGCCCTAAAAATAATAATGGGAATAATTAAGATCAGATAATTCAAATTAAGTAAAATATGAATTATTGGTCAAATTAAGCCTAAATATAAAAAATGAGAAGATAATTGTCAATTAAGAATAATTCACTAATTAAATTCGGTGCGGAAAATTAAGTGAATATGAAAAATAATGATTCATCAAACAAACTCATTTATTTCTTACGGTCATATTTCTAAAGGAAGAACCGAGCAAACCCTTTTCGCTTGTGGTCTTCACCCACGTTTAAGGTTGCTTATGTATTGTATGTACCGATTGATACATATTGATTGTAATAGCACGACCCATCACTCGGGTATGGAGAAAACTGATCAATCACAAGTAGGATCAACTAAGCACCTAGTTAGTCTAAATAGGTCAAGAATCATGTTTAAAGAGAATTAGGTTGTAATTAGCTATAATTACACCAACACTAATCAAAAGCTCATGGAGAAAACTATAAATGTAGCTTAAAACATGGTTGTTGGGACTTTTGTTATGCATTTATTGTAGCATTAACTACTTTAAGTGTCGACCCTGAGCTGGCTTTAGTATTGGAGCACCTTTAATAGGTACTTCCAATCAATTAGCAAACAAATTACCTTAGCATGAAGAGGACAACATTCAAATGTACAGTTAGGAAATTGTTTTATGTGGACGTTCAATTCTACACCAAAACACTTATATGAGTTTTATTTTCTTATTGTTTCTTTCAATGTGTACTTTATTTCTTTTTGGATAAAAATTTTCCTGTTACTAGGAAGATTCAACTCAACTAAAAATTATATTGGAGAAAAACTTTTAAACTTAATTGATGTATTGCTTTAGGATTGATTTGTCTAAATAAGTGTTCAATATTAAGAGTATTTCACAAATATATGAAAGCATGTAACATTCTACTTGCTTCATTCAAGAGAAGTATTAAGATGCACTCATGCTGGTAATGTGCAGCTAATCAAAATATATCAAAATCTTGTAGAAATGATTTTTGTTTATTCTCGTGGAGCTGAAATAAAAATCTAAATAGTAAAAGTGTTTGCCCAAAAGTTAAATACATGCTATTTAAGTATTGTTTGTGCTGATTTTAGTTACTAATTTTCTAATTTGTTCAAGCAAATATTTATTATATATAATGGAACACACGATACATGGACAGAGAGTATGCAGAGAGAGATAAAGCACAGAAACGAAAAATATTATTTCGGAGACATCTGCATGAAATATATATATATATATATATATATATATATATATATATATATATATATATATATATATATATATATATATATATATATATGCAGATAGAGTACAAGAGTAACAGACTTAACAGAAAAAACATAATTGAATTACAACAGCTAACACCCTCCCTTAATTCAAATTCTCGAGGGACACCATTCCAATTTTAGACCGCATATCTACAAACTTATCAATGGCTAAAGACTTGGTACATAAATCTGCCAATTGCTCCACAGTATTGCAGTATGTCAGCTGAATCCTCTCCTTGTTAACCACATCACGTAAGAAGTGAAATTTCACTTCAATGTGTTTGCTCCTCCCGTGACTGACAGGATTCCGGGCAAGGTTTATGGCCGAAGTGTTGTCCATTCTCAGCTCCACAGGATTCTCCAACACAATCTTCAGTTCAGACAACAATCCTTCAAGCCAAACTCCCTGGCATGCAGCATAACAACCTGCGACATATTCAGCTTCACAGCTGGACAAAGCAACGACTGTTTGCTTCTTGGATGACCATGAGATAGATGCTCCGTTAATGAAGTATATGAACCCAGATGTACTTCTTCTCTCGACAGCATCCTCACCATAGTCAGAATCACAAAAACCTGTGATTTTCAAACAGCTCTCTTGGTTTCCAAATGGAAACAATATTCCATAGCTAGTGGTGCCTTTGATGTACCTGAGAATACGCTTGGTAGAGTCCATATGACTCTTCTTTGGTTGGCACATGAACCTGCTTATCAAGCCTACACTAAACATTAAATCAGGTCTACTATTACACAAAAACCTTAAAGACCCAACAACCTGTTTGTATTTTGTGGCATCAACATCTTCTTCAGCATCGTTATTCCCAAGCTTTCTGTTAACCTCTAAGGGGCTTTGAGCTGCATTGCAACGGTCCATTTGAAATCTCTCAAGAATTTCATTTGCATACTTCTGTTGGTGCATAATGATACCTCTTTCAGACCTTGTGAATTCCATTCCGAGGAAGTAATACAGTTCTCCCAGATCTGTCATATCAAAGTCTCTTTTCATGTTTTTCTTGAATTCATCTACATCCTCCAGCCTTGATCCTATTACAAGTAAGTCATCCACGTATAAACAAACAATCAACATATTACCTTTTGATGTTTCTTTTACGTAGACACCGTGCTCAACCTTGCATTTCTCAAAGCCTTGATTTATCAGTGAAGAGTCAATTCTTTTATTCCAAGCTCTGGGTGCTTGGCGCAAACCATACAAAGCTTTCTGCAGTCTATAGACCTTCCTCTCATCATCTTTAATCTTAAAGCCTGGAGGTTGTTGTACATAAACTTCTTCTTCCAACACGCCATGAAGAAAAGTAGACTTGACATCGAGCTGGTAAATCTGCCACCTTCGTGCACAAGCAATTGCCACCACCAGACGGATGGTTTCCAACCTCGCCACCGGTGCAAAAACTTCGTCAAAATCAATACCCTTTTTCTGCAGAAATCCTCTGGCAACGAGACGTGCCTTATATTTTGACACCGAACCATATGGATTTAGCTTTTTCTTGAATATCCACTTGACTCCAATGCTGCATTTTCCAGGTGGGAGATCAATTAAGCGCCACATATTGTTCCTTTCAATGGAGTTAAGCTCTTCTATCATGGCATTCTTCCACACAGACTGTTTAAGTGCATCATCTACACTTACCGGTTCTGCCTCTGCCATTAGTGCTATGTGAATTAGACTCCCTTCCTCATCAATGGCAGAGTCTGAGTACATTTCATAATCCGAAAACCTTGAGGATCTCACAACCTGCCTTTTGGGTCGTTGATTAACAATTCCATCACTGATATTCTGAGTAGAATCATCCTCAGTTTCAGGTACCGTTTCTGTTCCTTCTTCTTTTCCATAACCCTCAAGAGTTCCTCGTATCAACCCTCTCTTAGGACTCTTTTGCATGAAGCTCCAGTCCCAGGTTTCTTTTTCTAAAACAATCACGTCCCTGTTGATGACCATTCTTTGCTTCCTTGGGTCATAGAGCTTATACGCTCCAGTGGGATGATAGCCCATGAACACCATAGGCTCACTCTTGTCGTCAAGCTTAGCACGTTTCTGTTCTGCAACATGAACAAATGCAAGAGAACCAAAAAATTTTAAATGCTTTACCGAGGGAGTATTACCTATCCATACCTGAAGAGGCACCTTCCCTTTAATACGCTTTGTAGGACACCTGTTTAAGAGGTAAGCAGCTGTAGCCACTGCTTCTGCCCAGAAATCACGTGGCACATTCTTTTCTTTCATCATACACCTTGCAGTATTCATGATAGTGCGGTTTCTCCTTTCTACTAGAGCATTATGTTGTGGGGAATATGGAGCAGTAACTTCATGACTTATACCTTTCTTTTTGCAGAAGTCTTCGAAGGCCTGAGAAGTAAATTCTCCCCCACCGTCAGTTCTAAGAACCTTTACCGTTTTTCCACTTTCTCTTTCGACACAAGCAATATATGTTTTGAACACATCAAGTGCTTCTCCTTTCAGTTTTATCATATACACCCAACACATTCTGCTGAATTCATCCACAAACACGATAAAATACCTATTTCCGCCTAGTGATGGTGTGTCCAGAGGACCACAAATGTCAGCATGTATGATATCAAGGCACCCTTTTGATCTCGTCTCTATTTCAGATCGAAAAACCTTTCTGGGTTATTTACCTGCCAAACACGACTTACAGGCATCATCTGGTATGGAAATATGTGGCATACCTGTTATCATATCCTTTTCTTCGAGTCTTTGCAAGTCTCTGAAATTCAAATGTCCATAACGTAAATGTCACTTGCAGCTTTCCTCGTTTTTCACGGCTGATAAGCATTTTATATTCTCAGTTCCATCGAAACATACTTGAAATGTTCTATTCTTAGAAATCTTGCTAGTCAAGACTAATCTGTTCTTGTTGTCGTATAATTCAGCCCTCTTTTGTTTGCCTATAACCACAGTAAAATCTTTCTCAACCAATTGGCCAATGTTGAGGAGGTTGCATTTCATATCAGGAACATACAACACATTTGAGATGACAATCTGAGAACCATGTTAAGTGTCTAAATTTCCCTATTTTTCTATGTTAATATTACTTTTTTAGAATAGTTTAGCTTTTAATTTTTTAGAATTAAGGTAGTTTAGAGTAATTAGGATTAAAAAAGGTTTTTGATAGAATTAGTGTTAATTTTACCTTTTTAGTTAGATAAATATGCTATTTTACTTTTTAGTAAAAATATTTCGAAAAATAAACATTAGTTGCTTTTGTAGATTTTTTTTTCTGTTTAACTTTTCTTAAAATTTTTGCAGATTCATTTTTTTTTTATGTCATTTGGGCTGAGTTTATAAAGTTGGTATTGGGCTGGCTGATTTCTGCTGAACTGCTGATTGAACCGCACTGCAGTGTTGCTACAAAGAGAAGAAAATTGTGTTAATGTTGATGGGCTGAGATGTGTTAATTGTGGGAGTTGGGCTGAAGCCCTTTTTGCTGAAAAAAATGAAACGCAGCGTTTTATGCTACTGCAAAGAGGCAAGCTGACAGGGTCTTTTATTCCCTTCTCATTTAGGCAAAGAGGCTCGATCAGATTTTGAAGGTTTTTTTCTCCAAATTCTCTCAACCCTCAACCTAGGGTTCATGGTCTGGCAGAGAGGAGAGGACCAAGCTCGCGATTCTGACCAGAAGGATGTTCAGCCCAAATTGGAAGGCAGCCCAGAAGAATGATCGGCCCAGAATCGTGATTGGAGGCTTGCGGAGCTGGAACGATTGAAGCTTGAACGGTTGAAGTGCAAAGGGTCGCTGTCAGAGTTAGTTGAAGATGATTCTAGAGACTTGGTTCGTTTTTTTTTGTTCATTCCCCTTTCCCATTTTCTTTTCTTTTTCGTTCTTTGGATTTTCCCTATAAAAAGGGGGTTCTTTGTAATGAATACGTACGTGCATTGGGTGACAGACTTTGCACTTAGCTTAGGTTTTTCACTTTCTCATGCTTTAGTTTAGAATTTAAAGCTTTCATAGAGTAGATATACTGTTCTTCGTGACTGGATTTTGTGGAGGGTTCTCGCGTGGGTGACAGGACGTGAGGTTCCCTTTGTGATTTTCGGTACAATTTTTGTATTCCAATTCTCCAATTTTCAAATACAATTCAGTTCTTTTATGTTCTTTGCACAATTTTATGATTCATGTTCTTTCAATTTTGATTCTTGCACATGATTTTAGTTTCTCTGTTTTAACATTGATTGATTTTTCATTTTAGTATTAGACTTTGAGTTGCTTTAGATTCGTCTACTGTTCCTTTATGATTTCAGCATTTGATTTCAGTATTGCATAATTAGGAATTGTATTTTACGAAGTCTGTTCCATTGTTGTTTGATTAGTTTGATTTGGGCATTTCAATTCTGATTTTGGGTGTTATTAGATTTTCAAATTTTCTTTCATAGCTACTGTTTTAATTTCTTTCTTAGCATTCATTCCCATGATAGTCCTTATTGTTCATTCACTTAGTTAATTACCAAATTAGGATTTCCTTCATATTACTTGAATTTTAGATTGTGAATTCTGTTTTAGTTTCTTTTTAGTTTTTAAGATTCTTTTAATTGCATTAGCTTAGTCTTGTTAATCCAGATTGCATTAGTTACCGTAATATAGGATATATATCATGCATTATTTTCTTTCTACTTTTCCATTAGTTTTACTTAGATTTTTATTCGTTTAATTTCTCTTTTTAGATTTTAGTTTCATATTTTCTTTCCCCACCTAGTCTTAGTAAATACATAATTAGGTATAATTCTACATTTCTAAAACTTAACAAGAACCAAGTCCTTGGATTAGACCCTAGGTTACCCCTATACTACATTAGTGGGGAATTTAGGTTTGTTGAGATTTTAAGCGACAAAAATCCGTTCAACAAACCACTCTTTCTGTTAATCACCACATTTCCTGCCCCTTCAACCTTTAATGTGTTGTCATCGGCGAATTTTACTTTGCTCTTCTTGGTTTGATTAAAGTTGACAAGCCACTCTTTGTTGCATGTCATGTGATTTGAACATCCAGAGTCGAGATACCAGGTTTTGTTCAATGGTCTTGTACATTCTGTTGCTGTCTTTACCATCAGAGTTAATGTGGTCTCTGTGTCCGAGTCTTCTTCAGCAAAATGACCATATTTATGACAATTGAAGCACTCTATATTCCTTTTATCTCTTTTCTTTTTCAAACCTTTCTTGTAACCTTTCTTGTCTTTGGAGTCAGACGTACTGGTATCAGATTTCTCATCTGGTTCCTCATTATCAGCGTTAGTTCTTTCTTTCTTCCTTCCTCATTTCGTAGGCTTCTAACGAACTTTGAAGTTCCTCAATCTTGAGCTTGGAAACATCTCTTGACTGCTCAATGGCAACGACTATGTGGTCAAACATTTCCGACAGCGACCTCATAATCTTCTCGATAACCATCGTGTCTGTAATCTCTTCACCACAGGCTTTCATTTGGTTCTTGATCGTTATAACTTGACTGAAGAACTCACCTATTCGTTCACCTTCCTCCAATTCCAGATGCTCGTACTGTCTTCTGAGTGCTTGGAGCCGCACTTTCTTAACCTGTTCTCCTCCTGAATAACATCGCATCAAGATGCCCCATGCTTCTTTAGTTGTGGAAGCATTCTGAATCTTTTCAAAATGTACATCTTCAACACACTGATGAATGAGCATCAACGCTTTATCATCTTTCTGCTTGAACTCTTTTTCTTGTCCTTCTTTGCCGGAAGAATCAGCCTCTGTCTTCTCAATGACTCCACTTATACCTTGCACACAGAACACCACTCTCATCTGGGTGCTCCAGCGATTCCAATTTTTATCTGTCAAAATTGGAAGTTGTGACGATGAAAGGTCAGCAGCCATTACCACGAGCCAAGAACAACAATCTTGAACGACGAAGACACCCCCAGCCACAGCAGGAACCCAGAGAACAAGAACGAAAAAAAAAAACACACACGCCCAGGGTAAAGTAACCTGGCTCTAGATACCACTGATGGAACACACGATACATTGACAGAGAGTATGCAAAGAGAGATAAAACACAGAAACAAAAAATATTATTTCGGAGACATCTGCATGAAATATATATATGCAGATAGAGTACAAGAGTAACAGACTTAACAGAAAAAACAGAATTGAATTACAACAACTAACAATATAAACTATTAATGTAACATTTTAATTCCAATTAAGAAAATAATAAGAGCTAAATTTTATAATTTTCTAAATCTATTTTGTGGTCGGTAAGAAAGTATATAACAAAAAAAAATAAAAAATATTAGTGATAAAAAAGAGAGTTAAATATGTTCTTTATCTTAAATTATTATGAAAAATTGTGTTTAGCCATTAAAATAAATATTAAATGTGTTTTTAATTCCTAAAATATGAATCAAAATTGGATTTCATTTCTCTATAAAAAAAACTTTGGTAGTGATTGTTCTCCAAATTTAAAAAATGAATAGTCTTCATCATTTAACAATATTAAGAATTTGTTGATGTAACAAATAACGTTGTTACATTTGTGTTTACATTAATACATACTAAAATTTTTTAGTCCTTTAAATTAAATGTAGAATTGGATTTCTTCTTTATCTCTAATTTTGAATATTTTTATACTAAACTTTATTAAAGAATATACTCCATGTGACCATACAATGTTAAAAATTTGCTGATTAATTATACTATCACCTCACGCTAATTAATTAGCACTTTAGTTTAAGATTTTATAGGAATTAAGACCTAAAAGTAAGAATATAAAATAATTAAATAACTTTACATTATATTTTTTTATCTTATATTTAAAATCATAAAATATTTTTTCTAACAAAATTTTATATTAAGATGTCCTTTCTTGGACTACGTTATGTATTTTAAATTCTCATGTTTTACTTTAATGATTATTGTTTTCCTATAATTCAGTTATTTATGTTTTTTTAAAATGTTTTACATATTTATTTTATAATTTCAAACATTTTTAAATTTTATTTAAATTAAAAAGTATGTGAAATATAATAAGAAAACTTACATGAGTATTTGTTTTTTTAATTTAACACTTTTAAACTAAGATTATCCCTGTTCAGGTGCCACATCTCTTTGCGGGTCGCTGTTTACCTGTTACATGCCTCAGTTCAGAATATTTTCTTCGGCTTTCTGTAAGTGAGCTAAACCGTGTCTGTTCTGTTGGTGGGATGGGAATAGGTTGCGGTCTAAACTTGAATCATAACAAGAAAAATATATTGGATTTTTCGTTAACCCTTACTCAGTTTTTACCTTTGTTAGGTTATGCAAATGCTGAAGTTGATGACCGATGATGCCGTAGAATAACAAAAAAGTTTCTTCATTTTCGTTCTCTTGAAATGAAGCTAACATTAGGCATTGTATATCGTCCTCATAGCTTCCCCAAACTCAATTGTTTTTCTTTTGGCTCTCTGGGTAGACCCTTTTGCTCTTCAGCACCGTCATCTTCCCCGACTTGTGTGAAACCTCAAGTTCCCCTCTATTTGAGACCACCCATTTACTCAACCAAGTTGTGTGACCTCAAGAAATGGCACGATTGGGCCAAAGGTCTTTCCTTTTCAATTGGGTCGACTTTTGTGCAGTCAGATAATGGGCCAGACTCAAGCATGCTCTGCAGGGAGCTCAAGTGGTTCATGGAGGATGCCGTTGAAGACCGCTCACTAGCTACGGAGGATGATGAAGAGGTTTCAATGAGGGTTGATATAGAGGAGCTTTACAGTTTGTGGAAGCAAAGGGTCCAAGAGAGGAGACCCTTTCAGTATGTGGTTGGGTGTGAGCATTGGAGGGACTTGATATTGAGTGTCCAGGAAGGAGTTTTGATTCCAAGACCGGAGACACAACTTCTTGTTGATATTGTGTCAGATGTGGTGTCAGAGAATGAAGATTTGAGAAGTGGGGTTTGGGCTGATTTGGGGACTGGAAGTGGTGCCCTTGCTATTAGTATTTGTCGGGTTTTGGGGAAAGAAGGAGGAAGAGTTATTGCCACAG
The DNA here is from genome assembly GCF_000741045.1 of Vigna radiata var. radiata. Lineage (NCBI taxonomy): Eukaryota > Viridiplantae > Streptophyta > Magnoliopsida > Fabales > Fabaceae > Vigna > Vigna radiata. The sequence continues at coordinate 29,105,912 of NC_028355.1, read as the reverse complement.
ATTTAAGCCCTGTGGCGGTTGCCGTTGCAACTTATAATGTGCAGAGGTATTGCTTACAGGTTAGAGAGTCTAACTTTTCAATCTCCATGCTTTCAATTCCTCTTGGCCTTTTTCAACCATGGTTTTAACAGCCCCGTTGGTTTTATATGAAATCGCTGAAAATTTGGAGGACATATTTCCACCTTCCATGTGAATTTTTGCCAATATGTTTTTGTTGATTTTTCAATTTCCTTTCATTCCATGTGTCTTGCATGATGGTCTATGTGTGTGTGTTTTGTTTTCAAGTCAAGGCAGAGACTTGATTTCATGTTTAGAAGCTCCAAACGTCCATTCAAGTCAATGAGACTTGGCCTTGTTCATCAGAATGTGTATAAACCGCAACAAAACTCGTTTTGGGTTAAGACACATCAAAGGTTGCTGGGGATGAAAACCCAGCCTTTTGTTTAAATAGATACCAGGAGAAGTATATTGACAAACTAAAATAAAGTAGAGGAATTTAAAATTATTGACTTTTATCGATACGTCTGTTGTTTATCACCTTGTCCCCTATAAAGTATATTTTCTTAATACGTCTTATCACTTCCAGTTATGGTTATTATGATTCACATTTGAACTACTTTGTTGTCCTTTGCAGGACAAAATTGACTTAAGGGAAGGATCCTGGTTTGAACCATTGAAAGATATGGAAGGAAAGCTAACTGGTCTAGTGAGTAACCCACCTTATATACCAAGTGAAGACATATCTGGTCTACAAGCTGAAGTTGGTAGACATGAACCGAGATTAGCGTTAGATGGAGGTATTGAAGGAATGAATGCACTTCTCCATCTTTGTGATGGGGCTGCTTTAATGTTGAAACCTGGTGGATTTTTTGCTTTTGAGGTATGGATCTTCTGCTTTCTACAAATTTGTACCAAATGTTTGTTTCTTATTGTATGTCTGTTTTCTAAGATACTCGTAAATAATATAATCATTACCCCTAGGTTAATTGGATTGCAATTGAGTGACCTGTAACTCCATTGAGGAGGGGGCATTTTGATTCAGAATAAATTGTCCGTTTGGCACATCTATTCAAAGTTGGAAACTTTGGAAATAATCTTTGTTAGATATATTATCTTTATTTTATATTTATCTTTTATCTTTAGTTGGATCCTATGTGTATATTCAACACAAGGGAGATTAATCTCATATATAGTTTTCACTATATTCAACTAGGTATCAGAGCATTCCTACTTTGTCTTTGTTGCTGGTGGCCGCCGGTGCAGCTCCAATTGCCCTAGCTAAGTTCGTCTTTTAGAATTCAGCTTTTAGAATTCTGTTTTTTCTCAGCCTCAAGATCAGGCTTATAGTGCCTCGCCTGGCCATGCCATTTCAGTACCTGAAACTGGTGCCTTCCCTCCTCTAATGCCCAATCATAGGCATTCTCCAATCATCTGTAGAATTCTTGTTCTTTGTTTTTCTGCTGTTCACTGCAGCTCTCCGCCGCCAGCTACCACCATCGCTGGCCGTCCACCGTCGGCTGCCACTGCTACCATCCACCGCCGCTGTCCACCGCCTCTGCCATCTGCCGTCGTCCGCCGTCACAGTTTCGTCAATCTAAACCCTTAGGGTTTTCTTGTTCCTCGTTGGTGCGATTTGTCTTCTTCAGAGATGGTGTTTGGCTGTACTTTTTCCTTTGAGAAGCTAAATGGAAAAAATTATCTATCATGGTTTGTTGTCGTTGAAATATGGTTCCTTGGCTAAGGGCATTATAACCACCTTGAGCGAGATGGAAGCCATGTGCCTGCTGAGAAAGCTGATCAGGGGAAACATGAAGATTTCCAGCTGTTCGTGCCTCTTTTGAAGGGCTTCTGCACCACCAATGGTTTAAGTGGCTGTAACTTAGACCTAGGGTTTGGATCCTAAGTCCTTCTCTTCTTGTTCGGACATAAAATTGTTCACAAGAAACTGAACCTTTGCTCTTGCGAGGGATAAGCTGGTAGATGACTCTGGAAAGGTATTTTTTGTTCTCAACAGGGAAGTTTAGCAGACCGCTCTTGATGCCATTGCGTCACTTCTTTCTTCAATCGTTGATCGTTGTTGGTCACTTTCTTTTTGGGCTCGAGTCTAGTTTGTTTAGCCTGTACTTTTTGTGATATAGTGTTAAGTATCACCATTTAGGAGTAGTTAGCAGAACCTTTGGACCTGTCTTTGGCATTTTAATGTCATCATAAGTCCCAATCTTTGTTCCTCGAATCTGTCATACTTACAGTGCTCGGTTCCTAGTGGTGTTTTGGTTTCTCCCATCACCTCGTTTTTTTTTTCTCTTTTCTTATGTGCCACAATTATTAAAAAGAAAAAAAGAAAAAAAAAAGTGCCTCTTCAGCATTGAACATCCTACACAAAACAACTAGAACGAGAAAATTGAACATTATAATTGGGATCAACTAATTGGCCAATAGAAATAAGATTTGTAGAAAGATTAGGAGACACAAAAACATTAGGTAAAGAAGGGGAAATATCACCAATAACACTAATAGGTAAGGAGGTGCTATCAACTGTGTGAATTTGTTGATTGTCATCATAAGTTTTCACATTGGATGGAGACACAAGAATTTTTCATATGATTAGACACTCCATAATCAAGGTACCAAGCTTGAAAAGAAATGTGAGTATTACCTAAAAGACCAAAGTCAGAAGAAATAAACACAATCATCTGTTTGTACCATTTATGGAGTAAGTGTATTTGCATGAGGCGTAGGAACAAAAGCGGGAGTAGGCAATGTAGCAGAACTTGAAGCACCAATTAGGCATGATAAGCAATTCCTTGCTTCTTTTCAGGACGAATTGGACAAGATGTGATAATATACCCTCGCCACTTGCAGTAGTTACAAAACTTTTGTGTGCAAACCTTTGAAATATGACCAAATCCTTTGCAACTATAGCATTGGACAGATCACATATCTCTGGTTTTATTCTTCCCTTGTGTTGCATAGGCCACATTAATAGGAGTAGTAGACCTGGTGTTATGTTCCATGGCTGTGTGAGTTGCTACGCATTGTTCCTCGCAAAGAAGTTCACTTGAGCAAGCATCCAAAGTTGGCACTAGGTTGCAGTTCATCAAATTAGAACGAGTGGCTTCAAAGTCAGATTGCAACATCATCAAAAAATTATCTCTTTTGCTGGTCTTCTGCACTGTTTGGACAGTAGAGAAGGCTGCACCAAAAATACCAGAATAATAATATTGAAATATTCAGCCCAAAGATTCTGAAAACTAGAAAAGTTTTCCTCAATTGATAGACTTCCTTTTGTGAAATTAGCCATCTCATACTCCAATTGAAACCTCCGAGTTGCGTTTTCATTATGATAAATCTTTTTCATATAATCCCACATGTCCTTAGGAGTGTTATAAGGCCGCAAATTAAGAATCAAATGAGGCTCAATAGAGCTAAGTATCCTTGTCATGATTTGGGCGTCATTGGTTTCCCATTTAGCCAAATCTGCTGGACTTGTAGGTGCTGGAATCTTTCCATCAACATGACCCCATAAATTTTTGCCTTTGACAAATAGTTTAAATTGAAATTCCCAAGCAGAATAGTTTTTGTCAAGCAGAATAATTTTTGTCATTAAACCGAACAAGATAGGATTAAGATTTATCATAAGGCATGATGAAGAAAAAAAGAAAACCTCCAATTAGGGTTTCTGATTTACTGCTTTTCAGATTATTGCATTACATTACTTGCAATGTGTAGTAAACTCTGGAAACTTTTCAGATCAAGATGAAACTCACGAAGAAGATGACTGTGGTAGATACCGATCACCCAAAATAGGTGTTTACTCCAACCCGAAGACACTCACAAGAATACAAGATTAAAACCCAAGAGAAGACCACGGTTAAGAGACCAAGCTCTTATACTATGTCAAAATATCAAGGGAAAAGAGAGCATGCTATATGAGACCATTTCTTTGTTTGGAAAAGCTTGTTTGTATTTTGTAGCCCCCCTTTCTTAAATAGGTGGCATAGCATATATTTATATTAATGTGAGAGATTCCAAGAGATATGCAATAAAGGAGGGATTATAGGAGATTTCCTATTTACAATGAGTAATTTTTAAGGATTTCCTATTTTGAGCGTCACATGTAGTGCAAGGGGGTGTGAAAGGAATTTGAGCACATTTGACCAAGTTCATACTAAGAGAAGAAGCAGGAACATCAAAGATGTAAAGTACAATCTTCAATTTGAGTTGAGACAAAAGAGTAGAGAAGAGAAGGGGGAAACTTATGATCCTGAATGTTTGTCCAATATTGAATCTGATGATGAATGGATAACTGAAAAAAGAAAATCCTTGTTTGCCTATTGATTCCTCATGGATGGATGTACATGAGTTAAAATTTGACTGTTTAACAAAATAGAACTAATTTTTATTTGTTTTTCTTCTGCTGATATAGGTCCAATGCCAAGACCAATAAAAGTGGAAAATCCATAGTAGGAGGTGAGAAAGAAGTTGAAGACATTGATGAAGGGGAAGAATTTTCACTAAAAGATGAAGATGACTTGAGTGATGTAGATCTTGGAGAGGAAGAGGATAAAATATGAATGATTAGAATAGAATGTGTTTTTAAGGTTGTTTAGTATACATTGTATGTAGTAATTATGCAAATAGCAGTAGCAACCACACTTATTTTTTGGATGGCTATAATGCAGAATTTGTTTAGTAGCATATAGCCATAGTTAAAGGAATCTTATGCAGCAACCACTGATAGGACTTTGAGAGTGTATGAAAGGAGGAAAAGGAATTAAAAGAAATAAGTCATAAGATGTTAGGAGGGGTTATGGGGACAGTTAGGACTGTTAGGAGGTTAGCTGTTATATGTTCTGGTAGGAGTTAGCTTTATAAGGAGGAAGAGGTGTCTAGGAACAGACATGATTTTGTTTTGTTGTTTCTTAGTGACAGGACCATTGCATCCTATGTGAAGGGAGAGGTCTCCCTTGGAAGTGTTCTTTGTCATCAAGAATAATAATACATACTGTTTTCAATGTTCCTGTGTGTGTTGGTGTTTTCATTGTTTTTTTGAAGGATGTATTGCTGAAATTTTGGTAAATACACATAGTTACAAGATACAACCACTCTATTTGACTGAGATTGTTTTGTTATTAATTGTTTCTTTGCATATTTATATATTTAAGTATATGTTACATTTTGTAATGTTTATATAATGTTTATGAGTTCGTGATTCAACTACCATGCTTGTAGTATCTAGAGATGGTTACATTAGTAGACACATGATACGTTAGTTGTAATCTAGTACTTAATTTTAGCAGTTAGTTATAGAATCCAAATCCGAAAGTGGATGATCCTGTATTTCATGGGACAAAATAGCCCAGAAAGCGAAAGTATTTCATTTTTCAACTTAAGCTTGTTTTATGCTATTCCAATCACTTATTTTTTTTCTAAATGTTTCTTAATTTTTTCTTAATAGACAAATGGCGAGAAGCAGTGCCGGGCTCTTGTTGATTACATGAAAAGCAGAAGTGGAAGCTTCTACAATTTAGAAATACTTGCTGATTTTGCTGGTATTCAAAGATTTGTTATTGGATTTCACCATTAAGCAATTTTGGAGTTAGATGCATGATTATTGGTTGAATAGTTCTCCCTTTGTTCTAGTTTCTTTTAAGTCTTCTCAGCTATTAACACATTGTTTCTGGCAAAAGTTTAATTTCTATGCACCAAACAAAAACTAACAAATTTCTTATGTGATATTTGTGATTTTGATGTACTGAACATTTTATAGGGTAGGAGTGAAATTATCTAAGAGATGTTTTTAATTGTTAGTTTAGTTATTTAGGTTACAAGTCTAAAGATTACAAGTCTAACTTTCCCAACACAAAAAAAGGAAATTAAAAATTCCCAATTTTATTTTATTTTATTTTATAGTTTGCATCTCTGTTTTCTTCTTCTTGCATCCATATAAAACTCATACATCTCAAATTATCATCAAAATGAAATGCAAACAGCAAAACAAAATTGAAACATCAAAATAGGGGCAATGCGGAACGAAAATGACCATGAAACTTGTAAAGCGAATTGAGAAAACGAAACTGGACAATGAAATTGGGAATGAAAATTGCAGCAGAAAACGAAATTGGAATTGTAAACAAAACTAGAAAGGGAAAACGAAAATGCAATTGGAGAAGTAAAATGAAACAAGAACATAAAGCGAAAATCAAAATTGTAATTAAAAATGAAATTCAATATAAAAAAAGAGAGAGGAAACGAAAATGAAACTTAAACCCCAAAAGGGGAGCTAAAATCGTCCAAGCAAGCAAAAAACGAAAATGAAGAGAGTTACGTTTTTGCTCCCTCTGAGTAGTAAAACCTAGGCTGCCAAATCAGCCCCAAAATTGGGCCTCTCTAAATCTCACCCAAAATGAGTCCAAAATATCCAAGTCTGGCCCAAAAGCTATTAAAACAAAATTACATAAGAAAATAAAACCAAATGCTAATGTGGGCAATAACAAATGAGGATCAAACTAAGATGAAAGTCAAAAGAGAGAAAAGAAGAAAGAGAAAAAATTCCAGAAAAAGGTAAGAAAAAGGAAATTAAAAAAATAAAGAGTGGTAAAAGCCTTTTCTCGAGAGAAAAAGAGGTAAACAGAACATTGGTAAGAAATAACCTTTATATTTACTTATGCCTAACAATATTTGTTTGTCTTCTATGTAAGTTTATTTGTCTTTAGGTATGAAGCAACTTCTCAAAGAGTATGAGGATGTCTTTTCTATAGACATTCCTCATAGCTTACCTCCATAAAGGGGTATTGAACACAACATAGACCTTATTCCGTGCATCCCTTCTTAATAGGTCAACCTATATGAGGAAACTAGAAGAGACTAGGGAAACATAAAAGCAAGTGGAGAAATTCATGGAGAAAGGATATATTAAAGAGAGCTTGATTCCATATGTCATGCCGATCATTCTTGTTTCTAAAGATGGATCATGGAGGGTGTGCATTGATTGTTGGGCCATAAATAAGATCACCAATTGGGTATAAACATCCTATTCCTAAACTTAATGACTTGCTACATGAAATGCATAGTGCTTGTTATTTTTCAAAGATAGATTTGAAAAGTAATTATCAGTGAATTAGGATGAGAAAGGGAGACGAGTAGAAGACTGCTTTCAAAACTAAATTTGGTTTATATGAATGAATTATAATGCTTTTGGGCTTACCAATGTGTCAAGGAATTTTATTGGTAAGTTTGTTGTGTATTTTGATGACATCTTGATATATAGAATAACACTTGATTTGGTAACAATATTTGTTTGTCTTCCGTGCAAGGTATTCTGTCTTTAGGTATGGAGTAACTTCTCAAGGAGTATGAGGATGTCTTACCTAGAGACATTCCTCATAGCTTACCTCCTAAAAGAGGTTTAAACCTTATTTTAAGAAATTATTAGAAATTAATAACTATTTTCATTTTCATTTTTTTTTGTTTTTTTATAAGATTTTATTATGACTTAAAAATTTATTACTGAGAGTGAAGTTTTATATGATTTATATGAGACTACGGAAAAAATAATCATAAGTAGAAGGATTAAATATCAAGTTTGATCAATAATTTAATAAATTTAAAAAAGCTCAGACAATTTTTGAAAAAAAAAACATGATAATTGATACTTAGACAAGAAGCAACTTGATAAAGCATTTAGTTAATCTTCATGCATAACAATCAATATTACATTTATTTATGTTATCTTTTTAATTGAAATGAATAGCTCTTTGGTGAGAAAATTACCATTGAAGGGTAGGAATTACAAAATCTTACAATGAAGATTTTGACTTTTACTTACTATGCCAAAAAAGTTGAACCATATTTGATCAATCTAAAATAAGAAATCGCTAGAAAAAGTAGATACTCTTATCTTTATTAAATATAATTTTTAACTTGAGATGAGACAAAAGATTAAAAAAGAAAAATAAAATAATTATGATCCATTGATTTTCATACAATAAAAGAATTATGTTACACAATAAGAACAAATAAAAAAAAGACTTTGCAATTAAGTACATATCCAAGAGCATGACCAAATAGTATTCTATCATACTTTATTAATATTTTAATTATACTTTAATTTTTTTAAAAAATACAAATTTTCTAACCGAGTTTTATTTAACTTATGATCTCAAATTTGATATTATGTGAATATGCTTTAAAACGAGTGTTTTATAAAATTGATGTCTTTTAAGTTCATGATTTTGAATATGACTTATGTATTGAATATGTTCGAAGAAACTTTTACTAATACGAGTGTTTTAAACTTAAAATCTTCAGTTATTAAATAGAAATGCCTTTTATTTAATAAAAGTGCACTTACTTTAAAGTCTAGATAAAATATTATGAAAATATGTCTTACCAATCCTTTAAATCAGAGTAAAACTTGCAAAACTAATATATCATGATCAACAAAAATAAAACCTCTATATCGAAAATGATCTTAATATTAATAAGTAAAATTAATAGTAAAACTTACGAAATTAAGTTAAACATTAACTTAATAATTTTACAATTGTATTTAATTTCTATTTTATGTAAAATGTTTAATAACATTGCAAAGACATATACAATTAAGATAAATAAGATTTAAAAAGTTATATTTGTAAATATCATAATAGTTTTAATTAATATGTTTTTTGATTAAATACACTTTTGAACTGTATTGTTTTGTAATATGAAAATTTGGTTCTTATATAATTTTAATAATATATTTGGTGGTTTAATTTCTCAAAATTAAAAAACCTTAATACCTTCACATTTAATTTAAATGCTATAATGAACCAAGTTTTTTAATATTTTCGAAAATTAAAAAAATTAAATCGGTAATTAAAATTTGTTATAAATTAAAAATGTCCATTCAGAAAATTACTTAAGACTAATGTTATGTTTTAAGATGTTCGTGAAATCAAACAATGGACCCAAAAAAAGGGGGCAAAAACGTTGGGCCGAGAATACTGCCATGTTTTGTCGCATTGAAAGTTCCTCCCTTTGGTCATCAGATTCCGCTTTTATAGTTCCAGCGCGCCCACTGTGCCACCCGGAAAAAAAGTTCCCAAACAGAGCAAATCAAGCCACAAACCCTCACACGTGTCGTACGCACGAGTGCTACCCACCTCTATAAATTTTCTAGAACGTTCCTACACGGGCCTCGTCCTAATCTCATCTCAACCACACTACACTGAGATTTCAACCTTACTTTTCGTGAGTTTCGCCCTCAAAGTTTGATTCTTTTTCCTGTTTGCTCTTCAGGGTTCTGATCCCTTTCTGGTTTCGGATTTGCGCTTGTGCAGATTTAAGGAGAATGGCTACGAAGAGGAGCGTGGGAACTTTGAAGGAGGCTGATTTGAAGGGAAAAAGGGTGTTCGTTAGGGTCGATCTGAACGTGCCTTTGGATGATGACTTAAAGATCACCGATGACACTAGAATCCGTGCTGCAGTTCCCACCATCAAGTACTTGATTGGTTATGGTGCCAAAGTGATCCTCGCTAGCCATTTGGTATGGTATATGTAGCTATTTTCGTGGTTTTAATGTGTCTGGGTGTGTTTTGTTTAAGTCTAGGAATGATTTGGAATCTGGATTTGTATGATCGTTGTATTTAATGTTTTGTTACTGTTGTGGTTTTACGTTGATTCTCTATTGGCTATGTGTGTTTGTTTAATTGATGGTGGTAACTGGGAAAACCATGTCTTTCACTGTCTTTTTTTTTTTGCTTTTAATATTTGAGGATTCAAATCTGAAAGGGAGAAAGAGGAAACTTAATTGTTACGAACATTGATGCTTGTTATATCTATAATTGCTTTTTGTCCATTTCTTTCTTACATGAGAGGATCTCTTGTTTTATAATTGTAGAAGTCATTTTTATTGTTGAGTTTTATTTCCCTTACTCCCAGCTCGGGTAACATGCCTCTTTATTGAAATTGGTTTTACTGTAATTAATTCAGTCCATTTAACGAGATCTGTAAAACATGTCAATTTGAATGACTGTTTTGCAACTAATGTAGCTGTTGGGATATCTTTCTTTTATTTTATTATTAATTTTTTTCTTTCGGGTTTATTAGTTAACGAGTTAACATAAAACCATGGATGTAAGATAAAAGTGATGTGAGTAGTAGTGACTCTAAACGTGATTTTTCCTTGACTATCCTGTTTCCAGGGACGTCCGAAAGGTGTTACACCTAAATACAGTTTGAAGCCTCTTGTGCCAAGGCTTTCTCAACTTCTAGAACTTGAGGTTTGCCTCTTATCTGTTCTAGTTTTTTATTTAGATGTTCCCCCTTTTTATTTTCTGATTTACTGTTACTTCATTGTGCCACTATCTATTGATTATAGGTTAAGATTGCAAATGACTCTATTGGGGAGGAAGTTGAGAAGTTGGTTGCAGGACTTCCAGAAGGTGGTGTTTTGCTTCTAGAGAATGTTAGATTCTACAAAGAGGAAGAGAAGAATGACCCCGAGTTTGCAAAGAAGCTGGCTTCTCTTGCTGATATCTATGTGAATGATGCATTTGGCACTGCCCACAGAGCTCATGCTTCAACAGAAGGAGTGGCCAAATATTTGAAGCCTTCTGTTGCAGGATTCCTTATGCAGAAGGTTTGTAGGACCTAAATGGTAGCTCCATTATGTATGTTGGCTAACTAATGTAATTTATGCAGTTGATTAATCTGTTATTTATTTAATTGTTTCAGGAACTTGATTATCTAGTTGGAGCCGTGTCTAACCCCAAGAAACCATTTGCTGCTATTGTGGGTGGGTCAAAGGTGTCTACCAAGATTGGAGTTATTGAATCCTTGTTGGAGAAAGTTAATATTCTTTTGCTTGGTGGAGGAATGATCTTTACCTTTTACAAGGCTCAGGGTCATTCCGTTGGGTCATCTCTTGTGGAAGAAGATAAACTAGACCTTGCAACTTCACTTCTTGAAAAGGCCAAGGCTAAAGGGGTTTCTTTGTTGCTTCCAACTGATGTGGTCATAGCAGACAAGTTTGCTGCTGATGCTAACAGCAAGGTACTAAGTTTTTTCTAGTTTAGTCCAGTGTTGCTAATTTTCACCCCTCCCTTATCATGGGAAGGCTCTCTTCAAACAAATGATCAAGCACGGACTGGGGAACATTTGTGAAATCTATGATTTAGAGATTTTATTTTTTACTCATTTCAGACATTCCAATGCACTTATAAATAGTAATGTTTCAATTGTTGAGATACACTTTTAACTTTATTTATATATTCTCAGATTGTTCCAGCCTCAAGCATTCCCGATGGATGGATGGGATTGGATATTGGTCCTGATTCCATCAAGACATTTAGTGAAGCATTGGATACCACCCAAACTATCATTTGGAATGGACCAATGGGTGTTTTTGAGTTTGAAAAGTTTGCCGCAGGAACAGAGGTATGAATGATAAAATATAGTAAATCATCCATTATAATTTTGAAAGCATAATCCAAATTAATGAAACAATTAAATTAAATGTGATCTACTACAAAATGAATTGACAGTGATTTATAGCAAAACATTCTTGCAATGTAATATCTTTCAAACAAATAGGCAAAACTTAGTTTGCTACTTATTTTGTTTTTATTATTTTATAAAGGAAAGTCACTTTTCTTCCTGTGGACGTGTGTGGGACACATAGGATTTACTATGCACTCGAGTCTTTTATAATGTATAATGAGAAGATTCACGTCTTACCTTTTCACTTATTCAATGTTGGACTTGTTAGATATATTAGATTATTGTATATCTTATATTTATCTTTTATCTTCATTTCCTTATGTTATTTTATTATTTTTTTGTTTGTATTTGGGGTTTAATCTATATTTCTTTTTTTATAAATAAAATATCCTATGTATATTCTTTACATAAGAGAAATTAATTTCGTACATAGTATTTTATTATAAATTTAATATTGTAGTTAGGTTTATTAGCTATATGTTATTTGTTAGGTATTGTTCTATTTGTTATCAGATTGGTATGGGATCATGTATATTTCTTTGCACGAGGAAAGTGTATTGGAAGATAAGATTAGTTTATAGTATATAAATGGATACAAATTTTATCTTCAAGTTGGTTTTGTAGAGTTCATTTAAATTTAAAATTTATTTTTTAACATGGTATTGTGGAGTTCATTTAAGTTTAAAGTTTATCTTTTAACATGGTATCAGAACCATGGATTAAATGTATATTTTTTGGTGTGAGAAAAGTGTATAGAAAGTACACATGGACTAATGATAAGACTAGTTTAGAGTACATAATAGGATACAAACTTTATCTTCGGTTTTGTGGAATTCATTTACAAACTTTATCTTCGGTTTTGTGGAATTCATTTAAGTTTAAGGTTTAGTTTTTAATATGGTATCAGAACTATGACTTAAGTGTATGATTTAAGTGTATATAAATGGATACATACATATATGGATGGATGTAAATCTCGTCATCTTGTCTTATGAATTGGTTTTATGGGTTGAGTTAGTCTTATAAATTGGTTTTATGGGTTTTATGGATTTTATGGGTTGAGTTAAGCTTAAAGTTTATTTCTTAATTATAATAATATAATAATATAAGATGAGATTTTATTCTATTTTCTTGTTTCATTTGGTTACATAGGTTAGAAAATGATAGTATATTATAATGTAATGCTTTTTTCATATTTATATTTGAGAGTTTATCGTTAAAAATGTAAGTTTTGCCTTTTTTATATTTACGCCTGTGTAAGTATATATTGCTATATATTTATATTTAATTGATATTAATATATGCCTATAACAGAAAGAAATGCTATCAGTGAAAAAACTTTTGTATACTGTGACATGTCAAAATGCATATATAAGAAGTGAATGATAGTAGTCAAAATGCTATCAGTTACCATTTCTTGATGACTACACCCTTTTGTGCACAGGCTATAGCCAAGAAACTGGCAGAGCTTAGTGGGAAGGGAGTAACAACCATCATTGGAGGAGGTGACTCTGTGGCTGCTGTGGAGAAGGTTGGACTTGCAGATAAGATGAGCCACATCTCCACTGGTGGTGGTGCCAGCTTAGAGCTTCTTGAGGGGAAGCAACTCCCTGGTGTCCTTGCTCTTGATGATGCTTGAGCAAATTCCTTTGAAGTTTATGCTTTTATTGTTACATTGAGAGCTGTAACTCATGTAGAGGCTTAATAGATGATAGGTTTCAAAATAAGAGGGTTTTGTGGCATTTATGTTGCCGAATTGAGCTTTATTGTAGTTCTTGTACAATGTCCATTTCCGAAGGAGTTTCCTTTTGTTACGTTCCTTTGGTTTTCTCAGCGTTGTTTTGGATTTGCTTCTAAATTGTTATTTTTGATTAGAAATTTATCTGCATGAAATCTCTTCGCTGGTTGAGTTCCAGCAACTTGGGATAAAAAGACAACTTGTGACAAAGAATGTTTTAATTGGATACAAGGATAAGTACTGTAATTTTAGAACCGAAAGTATCCTCTAAAGGCAAAAGCTGACCGCCAGGAATAAGTTTGGGTATGTGGCATTCAGCTTTAATGAATAAGTTTGGTTTTTGGTTAACCAAATTTGTTATGTAACTGTGTTGTGCTTATTTTTTCGGTGTAATTTTTAATTTCGGTAGACAATTTAATGTTTACAAAGTATTTGTGAATCGGTAACTGATATCGGACATTTTTATTTTTCGGTTAAATATTTTTTTCTTCTATTATCATATGTTTTTTATTTTTGTTTTTCTTTTTTAATTTTATTTCATTTTAATCCTTCTTCTCAATGAAATTTATGGATTTAGTTCTCAAACAACAATGACACTAAAGAATGATAACATGAGTACAACTTTTGGATGTTTTTGTAAAATTAAAAGTTACTTTTTTTAATTGAAGCTCGGATTAGGTTTTTTTAAAGGTTTTTTTCTTCCATCAAAATTAACATAAGGGTGATTTGATGTCAAAGACGTTTTCAACGAAAATCTGTCATAGGAAAAAACACTTAAGCAAGTTAATTTTTTGTTTTTTGTTTTTTTTTTTTTTTTTTGCGTTTAGGGATGTTATTTGAGTTAAAATGTTGATGTTACAATGTAGGTTTGGAAATGGTTTTCAAAGTCTCTTTGTACCAAATGAGAGATTCCTAAAAAACAACGGACTACACTATGTTGAGGGAGAGATACACCTAATTAAAGGAATTGATCCCAATCGATGGTCCTATTTTGAAACAATGGAAATTGTTAAGGATTTTAAATATGATGGAGATTTTAAACTATGGTGGGAGGGGTCCAAATAAAGACTACAGAACAATATGAGAATACTGAGTGATGACAAAGAAGCATTATACTTAACTAATTATGTAGAGGCCAATGACAAAGATGTTCAAATATATGTCGAACATGTTCCTAGTGAGACTTAAGTAATTAACTTTATTGTTGTTGGTGTAGTGGACGAAAATATTGGTGAAGAGATAAAGACAAGACACGTGGAGACCATAGAGGAAGAAGTTAATGTGGTTGAGATAAAGGTAAACATAACTGAGAAAGAGACAAATGTGGCTTAGGAAGAGGTGAACATGGCTGAGGAAGATGCTAATGTGGTTAAGGAATAGGGGTATGTGGTTGAGGAAGAAGAAGAATGGTCAGCTGAAGATAAAGTGGATGACAATGAAGAAAAAAGAATGACATATGATAATGATGAGTTTGGGATTGAGAATGAGAGGGTGGTACATGTATGTGCTCAATACTTCCATACATCCATGAAGATGTAAATATCAAAATTTTACATCAAGGGTTTAATATTAGTAATTCAGTTATACATGTTAGATGAATGCTCATATAGATGTGGTATATAACTTAATTTTTCTCTTGTTCCTTCATCTATTTTTCAAGTAGAAACAAATGGGATTAACTAACAGAATATCTCCCGTAAAGGTTGTCATAAAGCATTCCACTTTCAATTCATATAAGATAACAATATTTTCGGATTAACTAACAAAATACAATACAAATGTTTTAGTAACATCACTATTCAAAACATTAATACTACCACACAATATTACAATACTAATCACAATCGTAAAATTGTTTCAATTTCAGGTCTCTTTCATCAAACCATTCAAAGTAGTTACTATGTAAATTATTCTACAATAAAAAATTAAAACCATTAATAAAAACTTCATCACTATAAATAAAACATTTTCTCACTTAGTGTCCAATTTCTACATCTAAAAAATAATTCCTTTGTTCTTCAAAATAGTTACCTTCAACAACAACAATCTTTTTCCATTACTAGAAAGTTTTGATGCTAACTATGAAAACGATCTACATGTTTACGACATTCTGGAACCAATGCTTTCTCTCGTGCATCCAAATCCTCCATTGTCAAATTTCATTACACTACAACAATGACTTCGAAACTAAATTATCTATATGGTCAAACCATATATCTCCAACCCCTCCCTCTATTCCCACGAAAACAAAAAATCAACTTATTTACGTATCTTACTAAATAAGACCAACTCCAACCTTTTACTCTTCGGATTTCTTCCAAGGTTAAATGTCGATGTCATATTTTATGAACTACATATCAAGCACACCTCTAATCCCACACATCAGGTGATATGAATTTCGGTTAAATAAGAAACTCCTAAAGAATCCTAATATGAGCTTCGATTAAAAAAAGATAGCTTTTAATTTCAGAAAAACATAAAAAAATTGTACACATCTCATCGCATGCGGTATACTATTAATTAAGTCTTACAAAAATTAACGTGATCGATGTTAAATGATTAAATCAACAAATTTCATTAAAGAGAAAGATGAAAATAAAACAAAGTTTAAAAAAAAAAAGACTAAAATAAAAAACATTTAATAGTTAAGAGATATATATATATATATATATATATATATATATATATATATATATATATATATATATATATATTTAACATAAGGAGATTAATTCTATATATACTTTTTCACTGTATCCAACAAAATAGCTTCTGGCAGCAACCAATAGATTTATTTGAATTTAAATTAGATTACACTGGCAGCAAATTTTGCAACATACCTTTCATCTTCTGTTCTTACAATAATCATCGTAGTTGTTTAAGAATTGTTACACTGTGTAGCCGGGGTCAAATGGCGCCAGTCAGGAGTGTGACATAACACAAATCAAAGAGCAAAATGCTTCTGGCAGCAACTCAAGGATTTATTTGAATTTATGGCTCTCAGCCAGTGTTTACAGTTACACGCAATTTATGAGTGAAGTCAATAACTCAAGCATGATTAAATTTACACTAACAGACTCAGAATAACTCAAGCATGATTAAATTTACAGTAACAGACTCGGATCGGTCCTAAAATACATGCTCTTTCACAAGACTGACAACTCAGGATGGGAAAATTTTCCAAGCTGAAAATTGTCTTACACAGGGACTGGTGTGGCTTCATCAAGAGCAAGGACTCCAGGAAGCTCTTTGCCTTCCAATAACTCCAAACTGGCACCACCACCAGTAGATATGTGGCTCATGACATTGGCAACTCCAACTTTCTCTACAGCTGCAACAGAATCTCCTCCTCCAATAATCGTGGTGACCCCCTTTTGACTGAGGTCAGCTAGCTTCTTGGCAATAGCCTGAAAGAAGGGTACAAAATGTAAATTATGTACGGTGCACACATTTATTAGCCAAACAGAATAGGTTATTCGTAAGCCGACATTTGAATCACCCCTAATCGGACACATTATTTTCATAAATGAAAAGCATATAGTATATGGAGATGTACAAGTCACATCACGAAAACTAACTCCTACTGTATATTACTGAGAGTATACGCATCAATTTGAGTGGACATTGTTTATATTTACAGAACATATGTTTGCTTTAAAATGTAATGTGAACAGAGCTCCTTATTAGTGTGTTCTCGCTTACCTCTGTACCAACAGCAAACTTGTCAAATTCAAACACTCCCGCTGGTCCATTCCATATGATGGTTTTGGTTGTATCCAATGCTTCACTGAATGATTTAATAGAATCTGGACCAATATCCAATCCCATCCAGCCATCAGGGATAGCAGATGCTGGCACGACCTAAAAGGTTAAGGAAGAATTTAAGTGCTAGTTGCAAATGATTCAGATTGAATAAAGAATAATATTACAAGTAAGCGTTTGCAATATTATTAATATTTTATGTGGTTTAACTTACTGTGACCGATATCTTTACCTAAAGAAGCTTAGAAACCAGAAAACAAACCTTGCTATTTGCATCGGGAGCAAATTTGTCTGCAATCACCACATCACTTGGTAACAAGAGAGACACCCCCTTTTCCTTGGCTTTTGCAAGTAGTGATGTAGCAAGATCCAATTTATCTTCCTCTACAAGGGAAGAACCCACTGAAAAACCTTGTGCCTTGTAAAATGTGAAGATCATTCCTCCACCAAGAAGAAGGATATCAACCTTTTCTAAAAGTGACTCAATCACTCCAATTTTAGATGAGACCTTGGAACCACCAACAATGGCAGCAAATGGTCTTTTTGGGTTTGATACTGCCCCAACAAGGTAATCAAGTTCCTAAAAAATGAACAATCCACGTGAAAATAGTTATTAAAAACTTTTCCTAGTAGAGTAATTGACATTTTAGATAAAGTTTCATTTTACATCAAGTGATAAAACTTATTAATTTTATAAGATCATTCACAATGAAAATGGTGGTATTGTGGCATTGAGATTTTCAGGAGCTTTACTTTTGCAGAATTTTAGAGTTAGCTAAAAGCGAAGCGATAAACACACCTTTTGCAAAAGAAAACCAGCAACAGATGGCTTCAAGTATTTAGTAACCCCCTCTGTTGATGCATGTGCCCTATGAGCAGTACCAAATGCATCATTCACAAACAGATCTGCTAGAGAGGCAAGCTTTTTTGCATGCTCAGGATCATTCTTTTCTTCCTCCTTGTAAAACCTCACATTTTCTAGAAGAAGAACACTTCCTTCTGGAAGAGAAGCCACCAACTTTTCCACTTCTGGACCAATACTATCCTCAGCCTTGACAACCTGCAAATTATTCAAATAAAAAAAATCAGTCAAGAACATTGTCATAACCACCAGGAAAATTACAACACTCAAAAGATATCTTCATACATATTCCACAATAATCAATACATAAACATACCGGGAAACCAAGGAGTTCAGAAATCCGAGGTACAAGAGGAGCCAAGCTGTATTTGGGAGTGACACCCTTCGGTCGCCCCTAGACATTATATGAAAAATTGCAGCAATTCAACTTACAAGTTCAACCATAATAGTACACACAAATGTTCTACTAATTGAAGCACCCTTTCTCTCCTAATATTTTTTAAGAAAATAACCACAAGCATAAGCACAGACCCAAAACTCAAAGCATATAACTAAACTTCAAAATTATTAAATATGACAAGGCAAATACAGCATAATTGGCAAGAATTAAAAAATCCACGAAACCCCCGTTAATCTACATACAGAGTTACATAAAAACTGATTTTAGAAAAAAAAAATCGAAAACAAAAAGCTCTTTTAAGTAAATAAATCACTTAAATTCCCTCAAAAGATGAGCACAACAAGGTTATAACTTGCAGTGGAAATTCCCTCACAATTACTGATATAGTTGGAAATTGGAGACAACTTGATGAATGCCTCACCAAAGATTACGGAAAATGGATAATTTCCAACAATTTGTAAACAATTATTAAAAAAATAGAAAATTTGAGAGGAGATTGAAAGATAAAGATGTTACAATCACAAACGCTTGAATTAACAATTCAAACATAAGAATAAGAACCTATATCACTCACAGAACATAAGATTCAATTCAATATGAGTCTAAACTATTACAGAAGTTACCATAAACCTATTTATACTATGAGCCAAGACTACTGGGTTCGTCCACTAGTTAGAGTCATCCAATAAGTAATGTCGTAGAAAGTCTCTAATTCCAAAAATGTAGAAACGAATACAAAATATAAAATTATTATTCTAGTCTAAAGTCTCCTATTTTTATCTTTCATTCATGCACTCATCCCAAATGCAGCTGAAATCAAAGACACGGAGACACAAAAAAACCTTAAGGAGACCGAAATTGCATACTGCGTTTTAAAATATCGGAGCAAATATACCACATGGTCCGAGATGCTACTTAAGTTTCTTTAGTTATTAAAAATTTTGGTTAGATAGAAGTAGCTTCCATACTGCATTGCTAGAACTTCACGAAAAGAGTAGCACAATACCCTTGTCACCCCGATCTAGATGGAACTCGAATTCTCTAATTCTAACTGAATAACACTGCAAAAGTAAATAAACGAGCACAAATTTTTCGAGAATCATTCAATTCTTCTCACTATGTATTTCCAGGAGAATAAAATCAGATGAGTAAAATAAGATCACAGACCATGCCGGAAGTGAACGTAGGAAAAAGAGAGGACAAACCAAGTGGCTAGAGAGGATGACTTTGGCGCCGTTTTCAACGAGGTATTTGATGGTGGGAATGGCGGCTCGGATTCTGGTGTCGTCAGTGATGTTCTGGTTGTCGTCGAGCGGGACGTTGAGGTCTGCCCTCACGAACACCTTCTTTCCTTTCAAGTCCGCAGTAGTGAGGTCGCCCACGCTCTTCTTAGCCATCGACACCACCCCTCTACTGCCCCTCCCGATCCTCACCGCCGCCACCCGCGCCGCCACATTGGCCGCCAGCAGCGGGTCGGCCGCCCTGAATCCCAGGTAGCGCGTGAGCGGACGGACGCGGAGGGAGGAGGAGAGCTGCACGCGCGAGGAAGACGAGGTGGAGGTGGCGGAGTGGAGCAGAGAGAAAGTGGTGGGGGCAGCGGCTGAGGCCATTGCAGAGAGAGAGAGAAAGAAAGAGAGTGTTTGATTTGAGTGAGTGTGAGGAAAATCGAATGAGAAAGAAGAGGTTTGCTGATTTATTATTTGGTGAAAGGAGAGAGACGAAAGATGTGGACGTGAAGTACAAAGGGTTAACGATTGGGTGTGGTGAGAGGATTTTGGATTTCTCTTATCGTTCAGGAGAGGTTCAAGATCTTCCTTGCTTTTTCGTTTTTTTTTTTTTAATTGTATAATGATTCCATAATAATTTTTACATTAATTTCACACGTACTATAAAAATAAAATAAATTTTTGTATTTTTTCATTAAAAAAAGAAAGTAAAAAATAAAAAATTGAAATAAATTAAAAATTTTAGATATTTTTTTTTATTCCGTCCACTTTCTACTTCAAACACCCCTGTAAGTTTCTGTTTGCAAATTCTTCTGCTTAAACATTTTAGTTTATTAGTGCTAATGTCATCAATCAATGAAGACAAAACTGCATTTTTGCTCTCTCTATTTTTCTAATCTTAATTTCGAGCTTAAATAAATTATTTTGGTTTGCGTAAGTATTGCTTATATTTTACTTGTGTTTGTTCATTTTTAACTTTATTAACTTAATCACATTTTAAACCCTTTTGGGAATCATGCAAATGAACAATAAAACATTATTTTCTCTAAGACCATAGTGCAATGGGATTTTTTTTTTAATAAGTTAATCACAAGCATCATACCATAGATTAAAAAGAAAAAAAAATTGGAGGAGAAATCCACTCTCAAAAGTCTTTAGATGTGAGTTTTTTTTTTCTTCTCTCATAATTTTAGGGATAGATTTGAGAGAGTGAAAAAGAAAAAGGAAAATAAAGACTAGGAATGAATCTTCTTCCACAAAGATGTTGTGGTACTCCAAATTTTATAATTTTGTATATGTATAATTATAATTTATGATAATTAAATTTGGTAGACTTTTATTTTTCTTTATGAAACATGTCATTTAATATTAATATATAAAAAAATATAAAATTAAATTTGGTAGATTTTTTTTTTTATTTTCTTTCTTTTTCATCTGGATTTACTTATATTTTTGTTTTATTTTGAAATAATAAAAGTAATTCTTTTGTCTTATTTGATATTAAAATATTAGTATCGTATTTTTTTGTCTCATAAGTCTTTTACATATAGTAATATTTTATTAAAAAAAATAATTATTATGGTTTTTCATAATTTGTTTTTAATTATGACTTTATTATTATGGATTTTTTTAATAATTATTTTCTTTAATATTTAATTAAACTTTGATACTTTGTTCATTGGTTGTTAGTACGTTGTCATATGAGGACTTTGATATCAGGCTTGGCAACATAAAATTTCATCTAAATCTTCAATCTCTAGATCGACTTCCAAGTCTAACTTTTTAGACTAGTTGATTTCAATTTGGTCTATTGTTGTCTTTTATTTTTACTCTTTACTTGTGTGTTGTAATCCTTGTTTTTTTCATTAATGAATAAAACTTCATTTTCTTAAAATGTATTTATTTTTTTTATTTTTACTTTTTGCCTATAATAAAAAAGGGAGAGAAAAACTTATAAATTAGTGCAATTACTACTTACATGTTTGTATGTTTGTAAGTTTGAAATTTGTACATAAAATTATATATGCTTTTAAACAAGAGATTCTTTTATCATTATAAAAAAGGAGGAGATTGTTATCAACGAGGAACATTGACATCTTGAAGACATTTAGTTTTGATGATGTTACAAGATGAAGACTTGGAGACTCTTGTTACAGTTACTTTTAAAGCATTTTGTAGTAAAAGTTGTATAGGAACAACTCTGTCAATGAAAGCATACTTAGAAGTTTTTCCTTCTAGAGAAACCTTGCGCAGATAATTGATTATTTGGTGTAATAATTGATTATCACGAGCTTAAGAGGAAAAGAAATGCTCGCGTAGATAATTGATTATTGCTCAGGATGATTGATTATCTCTGTTTGTTTCAGTATTGCGCAAATCGTGAAAATAATTAATTATTCCTCAAGATGATGGATTATCAATTTTTGAAAACTCCATAACAGACACAAATAATCGATTATCACTTGTGATAATCGATTATCACTGACAGTTGGGATTGGGAGTTAACTTTTCAGTTTTTGACCTCTAGGCTATATATACATTTTGCTAAACCTCATCAAGGTTCATCTAAGTCATTTTGAGAATACAGAAGCGCTCTGGGGAAGTTCTCAAGTGTTAGAGTTGCTCAAATCAAGCCTTGTGAATAGGAGAAGCTCGCGCTTAGTGTGTCTAAGGTCGGAGTGGTTCTCTTCAAGTTGATTGAGTTTGAAGTCTTCCGTTCGTTTTGTCAAAGGAATGTGTTTTCTTTTCTAAATTTCTATTTCATCTTATTGTAATCTGCAAACTACATTTTAGTGAAATAGTTAATCACTCTTTAGTGATTAACAACTGGACATAGAATCTTTTGATTCGAGCCAGTATAAAAATCATTTGTTTTGATTTTCTCTGACCTTACACTTTTAGCATTCTAACTGTTTGATAAAAGTATTAAAAGAAAATCACGATTTTTTAAAAGAACTAATTCACCTCTCCCCTCTTGGTTATTGACCATAACACACTCATTTTTATTAAATGTTTTATTCCATTGCGCGATACCGATTGTTCCAACAGATCAAAATATGAAATTTTGTGATTCTATAATGGTCCATTCACTCAAAGTGAATGGTTCCACTCGCTTGAGCGAATGAAGGAACTCACAGCGAGTCAAGCAATTCGCTTGAGCGAGTTGTGTGAGACAGGGGAGATGTTTTGGTGATTTTAAGTTGATTTTGATGTGTTTGATGAATGGAAATTGTTGTGGGATATGTTCATTGATGTACAATGACATGGGAATGAATTTAATTGACTACATTGGTTGGAAATTTTGATGAAGTATGATAAAATATTGAATGGTTATGAATTGATGATTAAAGTTGAATTGTGTATGATCATAAATGAAGTAATTTGTGAGTTGATTTGTGAATCTGTGCTACTTAGTAAGTTAGTCGTATTTCTGTTTTGCTTTAGTAAGCAAGCAAAGGAAATTTATTGTTGAATTACTTTGATAAGTAGGAAGATAATATTGGTCTAAGATACTTTGGTAAGTAGACATATGAAAATTATAATGGGTTGTTTTGGTAAACAAGCATAATAAGAAGTTGTAATGTTGTGTATAGTAAGTATGCTAAGTTTTGTTGATTATTGTAATTGAATAGAGTATTATGAGTGTTTTATATGTTTGTTTCAGTTAGTTCACCCTGTTGTCTATGTTAGTGTTTGTGCATGTAAATTATTATCATCGTATAATATGCTATATTATACGGGAGAAGTGGATGTGAAAGAGGAACATGAAGCAATGTTAAATGTAATATATTACTTACATGTGAATATTCAAGAAACCAAAAGTATATTGCCATTCCAACTTTGTTTCAGATTAAAAGAGTTCTTTCATTCTTTCATTTGCATTGCATTTTATTTCACATTTACTATACATTGATACATATAAATATATGTCATTCACTCATTCAATTCTGAATTTTCATTCATTCATTTCATGCATCAATCCGAGATAGTAATACTGTATTACGATTTTTCTTGAAATTCCATTTTTGTAAGCATAGATCAAGTTCACGTGTTTGCATTCCATGTATTCTTCTATATATTTCATGCATCATTTAGTCTTAGTAGATACATGCATTTGCATTATTAGTTAGTTTTCTTTCCTTTTCAAATTCAGATTTTCTCCTATTATGGATAATCACAAAATAAAATATTGATTGTGAAATATAATTATAATTACTTTATTGACGGATAGCGTTAGTAATATCACTCTTGTTAACCATTTTGTCTTCATTGATAATTTTTGTTGTTGTTGGTAATACCACTTTATGAATGGATCATAATCCATCGACAATATTCTGTCAGTATATACAAAAAATTCTTGTAATGGAATGAAGCTTATTGAGAGTGAGAAAGCTTCTTGAAAGCCAACATCATGAGTTAGAACGATCACAAAGAAAAAATCTATTTCACACTAAAAATTTTAAAAATATTTGTTCTTTTTACTGTAGATAGCGACCTTTGTTGTAACTGTTGTAGTTTAATGGAAAAGGTAGCCTTAAATACTACACTCCATCCAAAATTTTAAAACCTTTATTCGATTAGAGATAAGAGAGAGATAGTAGTTAATAATCTATACCTAGGTAATTAAAATGAAGTAAATCATCTAAATAATAAAATTAATTACAATCCACATGGAATATATGATTTCAAATAAGTATTTCCAAAGAAATGGTTCTGATACAAGTGATGATATGAGTTACATTTGTTTATTTATTTTAGAAGATCAATTATTACTTGGATGAGTTCAAATAAATATTGATTTAAAAGACTATCCTATTTTAGAAACCATATGTTGAAAAGGATAAAATTGAGTTGAAAAGTTTATGTTTTCAACAAAACATTATTTCTGCTAATTAAGAAAGCGAGGAATTTATGCAGCAGCAGATCTATTTCTGCTAGATAACTGAATCAACAAAAAATGTATTTCCATGAAGAAACCAACCATTATTGATCCAATAATTAGTCATTATTGTAATTGAAACAACTACCACGCAATTAGAAATAGAAATAGATTAAAGTAACTATAAGGCTGCGTTTGCTATAATTTGTACCAAATATAGCACTTAGGAAATTGAAGTCATATTAAACATGCAGTTGTCAGGTGAAGGTGCAGACCAGGTTTTTGTGAAAAGAACCTTTACCACCTTCTTCAATCCGAATTTCACTTTCTATTGTCATCGTCATGATGACCAGCATTTTCGTTGAGCCTAAAGTTATTTGGAAGAGGGATTAGACCACCGAACAGCAACTGAGGCCGAGCTTCAGTTCCTACACTGGCTGGAGAAGAAGCTGTTGTTTCACTGAGAGATGACGGTGGAATTTGTGGTGTCTGAAAACTGGTAGGCCTAAAGTTTTGAGCCAGCAGATTAGGCCTCTCATTGTGGAACTGAGCCAGAAGTTGTGCATTCATTGTGTTGAAGTTGGCATTCGGTTCCCTTGGACGAGCACCAGCCAAGGGGTGAGGTGAACGAAAAGCTCCCGTTGAAGACCCTTGAATGTAAGGAGCAAAGCTACCATTTGAGGATGGCTTGATCCTCCCCCAGTTGAGAGCTTGATTATCCTCATGAAGTTGAAAGGGAGGAATGCCAACTCTAGGGCTAGGCCTATGAATTGGAAATTTTGCACTTGGAAACTGAACTGTGGGGAGCTTAACGGTTGAGGGAAATCCATTTCCCTGTGATGCATCAAGTGTTGATCTGTCAGCTGTCACTGGAAGCATGCAGCTGTTTGGTAGATATGGTAACATTTTAGAAGACACCATTTCCCACTTTTCAGCTAATTCTCTAGCAGTTTTGTTCCTTATAATTTGCAAATCTGGATCTCCAAATTTGACATTCCAGTTACCTAGACCATACTTTTTAACAAAACTCAATAAAGCCTCAAGTTCCAACTCAGACCAATCATCATCAATGTTTAGAAACCCTGAACGTGCCCTTGAGATTCTGGAGCCGGTATTTCCAGAATTGGGTGCAGAAGCTAGAGCTAAACCATTCTGACAAAAATCATGAGTTTGGTCTAGTTAGCAAGGTGATGAAAGGTTTCCATCAAAACTACAATGAGAAGTAATCTTTGTAAAGAAACTAAAAATAGGTGTAGAAATCATCCTACCGCTAAATTGGAAGAGGAGTTGAAAGTATTTTTTGCCTGAGTAGTACAATCCAATGGAGATGAACATTGAATATTTACACCTAAAAAGGAAAATTCCGCTTAGTTATAGCCCAGTTTTAAGGTGATATCACAGTCTCTATATATTTGATTTTGTTTTGTATCAAATGTCAATGTTTGGATTCCTTACCTTTCCAAGATGCAGCAGCATTCATTGCAGCATTCATTGCAGCAAGTTTACTGCGCATAATTGTCTCAAAATGGAAGAGATTATTCATTGCTGGTCCTGAACATTTAGGAGTTGTGTCCATCAATACCTTCTCTTTCCCTTTTGTAGTTTGCATAGGTTCAGCTGACCCTAAACTTTTATGGACTGTGTTCATCGAAGTAACTTTTTCTTTCCCTTTTGTAGTTTGTCTCGGTGGAGCTAAACCAGAACTTCCAAAGGGCTCCTTCTGTGTGTTCATCCAAGATAGTTTTTTCCCCCCTCTTATAGGAAGCTTCTCACTGCTTGAACACATTTTACCTTGAAGGCAACATTACACAAACAAAACAAACACTTAGGTAGTGGACTTACCGTTTCCTCGTTTTGTCGGGATCTTCATCAGCACACGCTGCTTCTGTTCGATACATTTCAGTTGCATGTGGTTGAATTTGTAACAAAGAGTTTACAAGACATTCAGTATCAGTTGATATGTTTCTTGTCTCCTCTGAGTTGGTATGCCTATTGATTGATTACATGGAATAACACACTTTACTAGCATGATTTTCAAACACAAGTGTCTCAAACAGCCTAAGTAGATGGCTAAATAAGAACATAGTCCGACATAAATTATTAACGAAAACAAATATATAATAAAAAATATCACACTAAATAAATCAAGCTACATATTATTAAAAGAAGGGAAAGTATTACCTAAGCAGCATAGGTTCCGAAATCTTGTTTCCTTCGACAGTTCCTTCTTTTTTACCAACTTCACTTTTGTCTAATTCAGTTGGTTCATGGGGCTTGCGATTGTGGAGCATAAAAATCATTATATGCATAGCAGTAACAAATACTATCCATGGAACATATATATATATATATATATATATATATATAAACATTTCATGATACTTAGTAAATATAACTTGCGATTTCAATATGAAAATATCTCTATATATATAAAAATCAAAACTCTAAGCATAAGAAAGATGGTTAAACAAATTTCATACTAAAAGCATACCTCGTCAACTGAGGGGAAACTCGAGGACTCTGGCTTAACAGCTTCATGTTCAGACAATTTTAATTTCTTTTTGTCGGAATGACTTGAGGAGGATTTTTTCTGCTTCTTTTTTCTCTTAAATTTCTCTTTTGGCTTTGAAAGATCTTCATTGTTTGATCCATCAGGAATAGGCTTCAAATGAAACAAATAAAAGTAAGTGTACATTTCAATAAATCAAACTAATTTTTCCATATATATATATATATATATATATATATATATATATATATATATATATAAATATTGAGCATAATTACGAGGGAGAACGTAACACTAGTGATAAAAGGGTTTATATTAAGGCATAACATTCAACATATAAAATATTTATCATAAATGTAAGTTTGATTATAACTGTGACAAGTCATGTAGTCCCACTTTTATCAGGCCACTAATTATTAAACAATAATTATGAATTTTTCCAAAAAAAATATATATATTAAAGCAAGGTATATAATGTATAAGTTAAGTAATTGAAGAACATAAAATAATTACAAAATAAAGGTGTTTTTTTTGTTCGGTAAGAAAATAAAAAGTGAGTTAATATATATTTAAAGAGACATATTATTTTTATACAACTACTAAATATTGCAGAAATTGTTTATATATGGACTATATGCTTATGTAATAATTATTAAGGGTTAATTATTGTATCATAAATGGTGCATCATGTAGCTAATTTATCAAAGGAAGAAATCGAAGTCATTACAAAAGGCAAAAGGAAGCTTACAGCATTCTCCCCTGGAGCATGTTCTACCTTGTCTGAATTGCAATCAGCACTGATCTTACTAGCATCTGATTTTGAAGACATTCTTCAACAAGATTTTTCACTGTTTATCTACAAATGAAATAATGAAATCATGAGGACAAAATGTGTGTTAGAGTAATCATGTCACTGGAAGATCACCAAATCAGACCTCTGAATAAAAAACAAGAGTATATATATAACTATTAGTAATATTAATATCATGTGAGTACATGTGTAAAAAGTCCAATTTACGTTTAATTAAAAAAAGAAGAAGCCAAATTAAAACTTGAATTTAGGGCTAAAATATTCAATCCATTTAGGGTTTCAAATCTCTATAAAGCTTATATATATGACTAATTAGCTCCACTTCGAAATTTGTTATTAAGTTGTTTATTGACAGTAAAGAAATATATAAATATGAGAGTTTTGATGTAATCCAAAAAGTATATTTAAAAAGAGTTTTTTTTTTTTTAATTGGATCGTTAAATTTAATATATAAGTAATATTAGTTAATATAATAAATAACTAATATTTATATGAGTATTTAAGTTTATTTTCACAAAACAGTACCATGATTCCTGATGTAAAACGGTTACTTTTGTACTAATAAAGAGTTGAAATTGAGATAAACACAACAGCTACAGAAGAGACTGTCAGTAAAAGAATGGGTGGGGAGTAAAAGAAGCTGTCAGTAAAAATTTTAATGGCCCACATAATCAAATCTTGAATAAGTAAATCATCAAAATAACACATTAATCATAGTCGCAAAATCTATTTAAGAGGCTAAATTTACACGAGGAGTTTAACCCATCAAAGGTAACAATGAACACAGCAACTATAAGTATGACATTTTCACAAAGGATAAAGATACTTCGACAATATTTTCTTGACAACATTTAAACATCATCATACGTGTCATTGTGTGATTGGTCCATGGTGGTGTCATTGTGTCATTTGGACCAATCACACAATGACACATATGATGATGTTCAAATGTTATCAAAAAAATGTTGTTTATGTATCATTACCCTTTCACAAAAGCAAAAATTAGAAGGTGGTGGCTCTTTTTCTCTCTTCCCTCTCTCTATGGATGAAAATAACTCTATTAAAATTTAGAAAAATGTATTTCTAACAATTTTTTACAACAGTTTATGTGTAATTTGTAATTGATCTGTTTTAGATATACAAATCAATAAAATGGTAACATATAATCTATTGTTAAAAAATTGTTACGATCCTAAAATTTAATTAATGGAAATATGACAGATCATCCAAAAACAATGAATTGATAAAGAGTGAAGGTTCAAAAGTAGTGAAAAAAAATTGATTTAGCCTTTGATGATGCATGGAATGGGAAAAGAAAAGAAGAAGATTAAAGAATGAAAGATGATGTTGGTGGGTGAAGCATGAAAAAGGAAGAACTAACCTTGAATAGTTATGGTAAGGTGAAGAAGTAATGAGAGAGAGAGAGAGAGGGAAAGAAAAGAAAAGAAAAGAGTGATGATGATTATGAAAGAAGGAAATAGAGAGTGTGAGATTTAAAGGGGTGAAGTCCATGGAGATGATGAGTATGAGACATATGTTAAGGTGGTAACTGGCAAGAAGCGCGTTCACACTTGCATTTCCCAGAGCCATTTCAGTTCTTAGCTGGAATTTTGTTCTAAAGGGAACGTTAAAGTGTAGCATATTAGGGATCTGCCTTGTTTAACTTGACAAAATGACAGAAGCAATCAACTCCTAAACGTTTTCAACTTCAATCAACTGTATTTCTTTTAATATCTCATTAATGTCTTTCTCTCAAAATTAATTCTTTTCTCTACCCTATTAAACCGTATGTATTTTTAATGTACATAATTATGAGCTTTTGTTTCCACATAACATAGCTATCCCCCCACGTATGTATATTAATTAGACCTTTATTTTTATTTCTTTCTGTAAAACATGGGTCCATGCCTCTTAAATAATTATTTTTAATAAGTTTACACTATAATATCCTTATGTCACATATGGGTTTTTTTTTTCTTTAAATATGTTTTCTTTTAGTTTATAGGTGTTTACTTTTTAAGTTTTTCTCTAAATCTAAATTTGAGTTAGGGTAAATTCGTGTGAATGTAAAGTTTGGATTACAAAGGAAAAATATTATTTTTTTTGTTCGAAAATGATTAGTAGAGAAATTTTTTTATTAAGTTTATTTTCTACACTCACCAATGAATGAAAAACAAGGTAGAATATGTTAAAGTAACTGATATTTTTCTAAATTATCGCTGTGCATAATAAATGTATGAGTAAGTTTATAATAATGATGTAATTACTTAATTTTAATTTACTCCTTTTTAACTTTAAAAACCACAATTTTCTTTTATTTCTTGCTTTATTACATCTTACTTTCTTCCCTCACTTTATTTCATGTGCCTCTACTATGTAAGGTTATATTTATGATAGTAAAAGAAAATAAAATTATTTCTTTTGGGAATTAATTTTTTTTTTATTGATATTTTTATATTATATACGTTGGAAGTCCTATATCGATTAGAGATAAGTCAATTTATAATATATAAGTGGGGTGCAAATGTCACCTTATCTCTAGTGGATGTGTTCCAACACACCCCCTTCACGTCGAGGTATAGATATCTCGAACGTGAGAGAAGAATTAATGGATGGTCCGATAGTGACCCGACAATTATTAGAAAGTGGTTTTTAAGCCTAACTCAACCCCACAAAATCGGCTAGTAAGGTGAAGTTTTCACCCACACACACATAGATATATTTATATATATATATATATATATATATATATATATATATATATAT
>NC_028355.1:29074035-29075355 GCF_000741045.1 Vigna radiata var. radiata | reverse complement strand
ATATATATATATATATATATATATATATTATAATTTGACCTTATCTCTAGTTGATGTGGGACTTCCAACACACCCCCTTCACACCGAGGCATAGACATCTCGAACGTGAGAGTAGAATTAATGGGTGGTCCAATAGTAGCCCAATAACGGGTGGAATAGAAATGCCCACATAGATCTCGCTAGGATAGGCTACAACCATGGTTCTGATACCAAATTAGAAAGTGGATTTAAGCCTAACTCAATTCCACAAAACCGGTTTGAAAGATGAGGTTTGCACCCTACTTATATATATTATAAATTGACCTTATCTATAGTCAGTGTGAGACTTCCAACACACACCCTTGGCTCTGATATCATATTAGAAAGTGATTTTTAAGCCTAACTCAACCCCACAAAACTGGCTTGTATGGTGAAGTTTGCACCCCACTTATATATTATAAATTAACCTTATTTGGGTGGTTTGATAATGGTCCAATAACGGGTGGAAACAAAAATACACACATAGATCTCACTAAGATAGACTCTAACTTGTCTTTGATATCAAATTAAGAAGTGGACTTTAAGCTTAACTCAACCCCACAAAACTGATTTATAAGATGAGGTTTACACCTACTTATATATTATAATTTAATCTCATCTCTAGTCAATATGGACTTCTAACAATATAGTGTAACAAAAAAATTTAAAAATTAATAAAATACGAAATTGTAGATGAGTATTATATAAATAACAAGATAACGTTGTTTAAATTGAATTTGTGGATAAACAAATATAAATATGTTGAATCTATATCAACTTTAACATCTCTGATACCTTAAGAAAT
The DNA here is from genome assembly GCF_000741045.1 of Vigna radiata var. radiata. Lineage (NCBI taxonomy): Eukaryota > Viridiplantae > Streptophyta > Magnoliopsida > Fabales > Fabaceae > Vigna > Vigna radiata. The sequence continues at coordinate 29,074,532 of NC_028355.1, read as the reverse complement.
AAAAACACAATATTATGTTGGCAATATATGTTTTTGGAAAATATGTATAATATTCTAGAAAAGTTTATACAAATTTGTTTAATAGCTGAATCATTTTTTCTCTATAGAATTTGACTAATTTCCATTTACACAGATAATCATTGTCTGCAAATTTTTCAAGTAAACAACGATAACTCATAAATATTTTCGCTTAAAATGCAATTGGCACAGAAAAAGAATGAAAAGTTATATATCTTTGAAAATAATATAGCTTTTCTAAAAATATTATTTAGCTTATATTTAGCATTTCCACCTTAATCGAAATGATGTTATAATTCATTTGGCATTCAACATTAGAAGACCATTTAATACACTTGGCAGTGCACATTGATTTATATTAAATAATGATATTGGTGTTAGTAACATTTATTTTATTACACAAAAATATGCTTTAACGTATCAAAACTTTTAATGAGCAAATTATATATATATATATATATATATATATATATATATAT
>NC_028355.1:29052380-29073263 GCF_000741045.1 Vigna radiata var. radiata | reverse complement strand
ATATATATATATATATATATATATATATATATATATATATATATATATATATATAGTTTGTTAACTTGCGTTTGTTATGGTTTTAGCTGGTATATTTTATATCGGGATTTAATAGATAAAAATATATCTTCATATATCGTGGATTATAAGTTGTAAGGTAAAAGATATTTGAATAATTTTCATTCTCAAAACTAAAAAAGAAAAAGAAAAACAAGAATCCCCCCTTACTCACCTTTCTCTCATTGCTCATTCCTTTCAACTTTTTCTCTTTCATCTTTTTCATTACAATATTTTCTCTGTCATTCGTTCGGTAGCCTCAACTAAAAAAATTAGAAACATTCGCCTAACCCTAATCTATCTTCCTCACTTATCTAATTTGTTTCTCTCTCATCTCCGTACTCTCTCTCACCCACATACAACAACATGTGACACCACAATTTGTTGCTCTTGCTATGTTCATTCATTTGTTTTCCACTTTAATAACAAAACAATTGATGATGTTGATTTTTTATTGGAGGGTTGTGTTGTATCCTTTCCCGAATGTTATTAAATTTCGTTTTTAAATTTTAGAATTAGTAGTTTATCTCCAGGGAAATTTGATATTTTGACTATTAAGTTGTCAGGAAATATTTCTCAAAGGAGAAAAATCGTTATGTGGAAAGGAGATTCCAGGAGAGGTAAGTCATTGTCCAGAAAATGGATTTCTAAAGTCAACTCTTAAAAATAATTTTAAAAACATACTTTTCACGGAAAATAATATTTTGGAATATACTTTTCACCTTCTTGCATATAACCTACATCAAAACACAACAAAAAATGAAGCTCCTACATATCGTACTAAATGATTTAACAGGAACAAATTATTGAAGAGAGTTATGAGCAGAGAAAATTGTTGGTGTTAACTTTGTCCCCTTGTTTAGAAAAGAGACCACCACTCGTTCCCTTTCAAATGCTTCATATTAGTAAACATATTTTCATTTCATTTTTGTAAAAAGAATAAAAATATTCTAACAAATTAAACATCTACTATATTTGAGCATATTGCAAAATATTGAGTAGTTTCCAAGAAGAACTGCATTGATATACCAACTAATTAAAAATCGACCAGAAATTAGTAAACTAGTCATAATGAACCTGTTAGCTCTTAGTTGGACCAGAAAATTACTTTCCAAAGTAAATCACATTATGTAAGTTTATTTTAAACAATTCACTTCTACAACTTGTTTGATCAATATAAACATGACGTTGTCATTCTAATTTATCATTTGCCGCATAAGTGAAATTAAGAAAAACAAAACGCACTGAATTTCACATTGGAATATAAACTTAATAAATTTGTTACCATCACGATCATAGTTTAACTTCTACTCCTTTCATTTCTATAATTTTATCAAAATTGTAAACATGTTGTTGTCATTCTGATTTATCATTTACCGTAGAAGTGAAATTAAGAAAAACAAAACGCACTAAATTTCAAATTGAAATTTAAACTTAATAAATTTGTTACCATCACGCTCATAGTTTAACTTCTATTCCTTTCATTTCTATGATTTTATCAAAATTGATATTAAGAAACTAAATATTTCGCAACTATTATGGGTTGATTCTAACGTCTTTTTGTGGTGGGGTTTCTTGTTTACTTTTGTTTTTAGTTTTGAAATTATTGTAGACTTTACTTTTTTACAAATTTAATAATAATAAGAAGGGAAAAGATATAACACAACCCTCCAATAAAGAATCAACATCAACATAATCAATTATTTTGTTATTAAAGTGGAAGACAAATGAATTAACAGAGCAAGAGCAACAAATTGCGGTGTCGTGGGTTGTTGTGTATGGGTGAGAGAGAGTATAGAGATGAGAGAGAAACAAATTGGATAAGTGAGGAATGTAGATTAGGGTTAGGCGAGTGTTTCTCAGTTTTTTAGTTGGGCCTACTGTAGGGATGACAGAGAAAATGTTGGAGTGAGAGAGATGAAAGAGAAAGGGTTGAGAGGAATGAAAGATGAGAGAAAGGTGAGTAAGGGTTTGGGGNTTTNTTNTTTTTTTTTTTTTTTTTTTTTTTTTTTTTAGTTTTGAGAATGAAAATTATTCAAATTCCCTTTACCTTAAAACATAGAATCCATAATATATGAGGATATTTTTTGTCTACTAAGTTCGGTACACATTACTAATATGTATCAATTGAAAAAACAACATATGTAAGTTAACAAACTCATATATATATATATATATATATATATATATATATATATATATATATATATATATATATATATAAAGAATGAAAAATTATGTATCTTCACACTAGTGCAGTAAATGAAAATGATAGTGGTTTATTTTTGTTTATAGGCAACGGTTCCGCAACTGAGGTATATACATACGAGGCAAAAAGGGATAAAAAGGGGTAAGATTTTGCCTCCGTTCATATGTAATCGAAGCAGTAGAGTGTTTTCCTTTTTTATTTTTTTTTCGACAGACTTTAGGCCTCGATTGCTATTAAACCGAGACAGTATGTGAGATGCTACTTCCTCGGTTGGGACTTGAACCAAAGCAGTAGAGTGTTTTTTATTTTATTTTTTTTTCGCCAGCCTTTCTGCCTCGGTTGTGACCTGAATCGATGCCATAAAGGGCTTTCTGCCTCGGTTATGATCACAATCACGAGGCGTATTTCCCTGCTTTTTTTAAGAACATGTCTGTTTCTGCAACATTTCAAACTACAAAAATAGACCTACATATATTAAACTTTACAGAGCAATCTAGAACAATCCAGAAGCATATCTTTTCAATAAAAATTATACCAAACATAAATCAATTCAATGTAATCATAAATCAACTTCTTAGAAGTATAAATCAATTCAATTTAATCACAAATCAACTTAGAAGCATAAATCAATTCAATGTACAAAGTTAACCTAATCATAAATATGCTAAGGTAGAAACTACTATATCCTAATACCTACATATTATTATAGAGTTGAATTACATATTTAGCAAGTGCTTTCCTTATGTATCTAAGGGACTTCTCTGGAATTGTAGTAGTAAAATTGAATCTCTACATAAAACACAATGGTTTCAATTAGTCTATATGAACTCTAAACTACATAGAAAATAAAATTCAAACCAAAATATTACCGTTTCCCATCTACCGGTAACACGAATAGTGGTCATCATTCAATACATGATGTAGTAACTACACTCATATGACTCGCTTTGTCTATTACACTACAATGTATCATCATAACTATAAAATGTTAAGTAACATTATTGGAATGGTACAAAATGTAACAAAGTATGGACTAAAATAACAAAACTTCAGGGCCAACAATGCAAGCTTTTTAGCTTTAGCAGTTAATCTCCCAGACAACATCATATGTGATGCAAAGGAACTATTAAAAAAATGGCTTTAACATACATTTATATAACAAAGAAAGTCCAAACATTGAAGTTCTTACCAATCTACTACTTTTCTAAAAGGGCTTGGAGGAGACTTGTGCAATGAACAAAACTATACAACAATGTTCTCCGGTATGGACACCACAGGTAGTTGCCAATGACGTCTGAAATTAGTAATAACTTAATTGTTATATACTAAAATCATAAATGAAACTTTAAAGTTAACAAATTTCACTTACCCAATATATAAGGGATAAAATATAGCTCCTTTCTCGTTGCAAAACAACTGGTAATGTATGCTTGAATGTCATCAAATTTATTTCCTTTGTGAGTCATTTGGGGGTCAATGAACCCATATACATCATTGAACCCCATCTTGTTACTTACATCAAACATATACCTGAAATCAAGAAATGATATAATATAAGTAACTTTATAAATAAATTTTATATAAATAAGTGCTTATAAACTTATGTCATCCACAACTGAATGAGTGTAATATTAGGCTATTCTTTCCCCGACACAAGCTCCAGAGCATCTTGTTGATGTAAGTACAATGGGATCTCAGAGTGTCTTCCAAATATAATAGAGTCTCATGGAACAATCATTGGCGCATCTGCAATGATGTTAGAAAGCTCGTGCAACGCACTAAGAGGGTTGTTCTCAGATAAGTAAGTCTTCTTCGGTGTAGGACTTCCCTCTTGACCCGTCTTCTGTTACATGAAAAAATAGTTATGTTCTGATGTCAATAAGAAGTAAAGTTTAAAATTGAGGAGTACATAACAGGATTCCATATTAGGGGTCAAATACAACACCAACGAAATGTCTAGGCCAGGCGATGACGGACTAAAATACATGTGCCACAGTGACCATCTCATATGTAGGCAGAGGAACAAACGCATCTGGTACGACAACTTCATCGACCGTGACCTTCACCTCATCTTCTCCTAGCTCCATACCATGCACTACAATGCCTGCCTCAAAGACTGTGTCACGAGCCACTAACATGGTCCTGGTAGGATGTAGAATATATAGCTGACATGGATAAGTGTCGTCCATGTCGTCCCCTGGGGTGTCGGGAGTTGAGAAACTTCCTTTGTCGCTTCTACCTATTAAATTAAATGTTAACTTATACAAAAAGTAAATTAATAAACAGAAATGACTATTAAGTTTACTTATAGGAGGCAAAACATGTTCCGCTACAGGAGATGGTTGCGGACGCATGCCATAACTCTCAAACTACTGTTGGAACTGATGCATAACCATTTCAGCGACTTCATCATACAACTCTGCCCTGACCTTCTTTGTGATCCTTTGCGTAATCTCCTTTGTGACGTCCTACTTCAACCCTTACTCATACTCTTGACTAAATCCGTATGAAGATGGACACAAGGAAGATCAAAAGAACTATCCCATTTAAGAAGATTCACCTTTTTTATAAACATATCTAAAATATAATTTTTAAACATATAAATTTTAAACAACATATCTAAAATTTCACGAAATTTTGCTTACATTTTGCATTGGTCTTCAGGTTATAAGAAATGAAAGTGATCATAAATCACAATCAAATATGCACCCGAAGATCAATACAAAACACAACTACTAATTTTCATGAAATTTAAGACATGTATATTAAAATTTATATATATATATATATATATATATATATATATATATATATATATATATATTAATAAACTATGAAAAAGTTATTTATCTTCTTAAACTGTCCAATTAGACAATTCAATATTCAATACTTGTAAATTATTATTACCATCTCCTCTCTTATAATTTGTAAAAAGTACATTTGTTCAAAAAATATGAAGATAGTCAATAATTTTTGTAATGAATCTCAAACGGGAAACTCAGGCTAATTCACAACAACATATTGAAGAAAACAAATAATAACATATGCAACATACAATATATTCAAGCAAACAATACACTCAAGCAAACAAATAATTACATGTTCATATTAAAAGGAAAATTTTAAGAATAGGAACCTGGGAGCGTGAAAGTCGGTAAACAATGAAGAATGTCCGCGTTTAAGAAGCTATAAAACCTCACAAAATTATAATATCTAGACAAAAACAAACAACACATTAATTATTCTCATAATTTATAACCTTAAAGTTTATTTTGATCACCAAATCAATCAATTTAATACAAACAATTTAAAATTTTATTCCCCAATTTCTATATCAACTCATCTACATTATCAACTCATTTACATTATCAACAAATTTAATAAAAACAATTCAAAATTTTGTTCCCCTAACTTCTATATCCCTAATTCAAAATTATACAACAATTTTCATTATTAAACAATTTAATACAAACACATTTCACTTAACATTACACAAAACCTAATTCAAAATACATATACAAAAATTTTATCATTGGCATTCATATCACCAATATATCTATCTAATACTAATTTACTATATAAATACAAAGAGAAAAATGGAGAGGTTTCAAAAATCTTATCACGTGCGAAAAAGAAATGCCAAGAGAGGGGATTAACGTGGTGAAGGAAGCGGCCAACAATAGTTGGCGGTGGTGAAAGTGTAGAGAGGTCGAGACAAGGGCAACCAGTAGTGCATCGACGACAGAGATGGAAGCACAGGAAGAAACTCGTGTGTGAGAGAAGGGAGAAAACTCGTTCGTGGGGAAGAAGAACATTGCAAGAGTGGTTCTGTTTCGTTTTTCTGAAATTTAAACAGGCTTGTTGATAGGGGGAGCTATGTGAAAGAGAAACCTAAACCCTTCTGTGTTTTTTATGATGACAACAACATAAATGTTTTAATAGTTTCTTGCACACATTATGCAAAGTTGTGTTTATATGTTTGATTGTGCTTGAACTATTTGTTTTACATACTTATTGTGGTTATACATGAGTTTATATCTGTGGTATGCATATTCATGGTTTTGAATGATAAAAATCTTTGCACAATGCATATATGTACGAGTTAATCAATTACAATGTTTATGTATGAGTTAACCGATTACATTATATGTGTAATCGATTAAAACTCGTGACTTTGCTTATACTTGTTTGCTGAGTGCAATGATGTGTCTTCAAATGTAAAAGTTTTCAAATTTTCTTAAGTGTTATACTTAACCGATTACACTGTGTTCTTAATCGGTGCACATTGAAAACTGTTTTCTTGATAAGTCTTAACAAGCATAACAATCATATTTTGAATTGTTCTGACCTACATTAATTGCGCAGTCGATTACATTAAATGCGTAATCTATTAAATGTGGTTTAATGTAATTATGTTATTGCAGTGTTAATTACTTAACCGATTACATTAATATTGTAATCGATTAAGATGCGTCAAACTTGAGAAAACTATATATTGACGCATAGCTCTCTGCATTAAAAAAAAGTTGGAATATTATTGTTAATATCTGGCAAAGTTAGTTGAGATAAAAAAATTGCAGGAGTTTTCATTCTCTAAGAATCAAAAAGCGTTTAGTTTGGAAGATTCAAGGGATTCTTGAAGGAATTATTGTGTGTTTACATTTGTTGATCACCATCCGCATTCTTAGGTGTTATAAATCAGATCAGTGTTGATTTTACAATCTGTGGATTGTGGTTTCCCTGTTGCCAGTGGCCAAGAAGATAACGTGAAGTTATGGTTTCTTTGAGGGGTGTCTCAAAGGGTTTCTACAGAAAGAGGATTGTTCTTTTTGTGTTGTTTTTTATATATTAGATTTGGAGTTAGAGAGGAGATTACATTGAGAGAGGGTCATTGTAATTCTTGCTGTATAACTCAATCTATATAGTGAAGTGGCTTTCAATCTCAGGTTGATTGAAAGAGAACTGGATGTAGGCATTGAGACCGAACCAGTATAAAACTTGGTGTTTGTCTTTCTATCCCTTATCCCTTTTATTCCATTACATTCTTTATTTGCTTTTATTTCAAGAAAGGGTTAAAGGTTTTCCAAAGGATTTGAAAAGAGCAATTTTAAATACAGAACCAATTCACCTCTCCTCTTGGTTGGGAAATAAGACCTATCTTTTTCTACAAGGATATTACCTCGGTTAAGTAGAAAATCGAGGCAATAAAAGACTTACTACCTCGGTTATAAGTACAACCGAGACGTAAACCCTTCAGAAAATATTGAAAATAAAATTCTAAATACCTATAGGCATCGGTTCGTGGCTAAACCGAGGCATAAACAACCTATGGCCTTGGTTAAAGGGGAACCAAAGCAGTTGACCTTGTGAAAAAATGGATTTAGAATGTTGTGAATCAGGCGTTGTCTTCTTCTGACAGGACATACTGCCTTGGGTCTGCTCCCAACCGAGGCAGTATGTCTTTCTCACTGGCTTTGTCAGTTAAAATCAGAGCTTGCATAGAGATTTGAAAGGGTTTTCTGCCTCGGTTGGTCAAGGAACCGAGGCAATCAATTGAAAAGTCAGATTTGCAGAGGGATTTGGCGGGGTTTTCTCCTTCAAAAAAGTTGTTAATTGAAAAGCTAGATTTGTAGTGGGGTTAACAGGGTTTTTTGCTTCTGTTATTGAGGAAATCAAGACAATATCTCCCCTTAGGCATCGATTGCTCTTGAAACCGAGACATATAGTGTAGCAAACATTACGAAATTACCACCACGTTTTTATACGTTTCGGTTTCTCAACAACCAAAGCGTAATGGAAAATTTAAAAACATGTTTATTTACTAATGCTTTCAAAATAATTTAACTTTTCTATGAAAATTATTTAGTTGATATTTAGCTTTTCCACCTTAATTACATTCATTTGGCATTTAGAAGGTCATTTGGCAGTGCATATTAATTTGCTTTATCTCACTAATAATAAACTTATTATTTCCAAAATTACCATAGTATAAAAATATGTTTTTAAGGTGTCAAAACCTTAATAACTTTAACAACCTAATATATATATATATATATATATATATATATATATATATATAATATTTACAGATAAAAATAGTGTTTTTTTATTTATTATTTTTAAATATTAAATTTATTAAATAATATTTTAAATAATAAAAAATTCATATAATTTAACTCAGAAGTTGTATAATTGTTTTGTTTAAGATACATATCTTTGCGTAATTTATTTTAATAAGAAGAAATATTATTTAAATTACAAGAGCTAGCATTTAAATATTTTTATATTAAATGTCAATAATTAAATTTTACGTTTAATTACAATTTTTATGTTTCAAAATGTAAACACAAGTTTCTATGAAATTACTATATATATATATATATATATATATATATATATATTTATATTTATATTTATTTTTATATTTATATTTATATTTATACTAACAAAAAAATTTAAATTTTTAAAGAGGTCAAAAAAATATGTTAACTCCTCAAGGATGAATTCAAATACAAAGGAATTTCCGGTGATTAGTATATAGGGATGGTAAAAGAATATATACAGTTTGGTATATGTGCTAAATCTATAATGGATATTAAATTAATCTTTTGTTGGTGGCGTAAGTATGATTATCATGTTTAGAGTTGTTAAAATAAGTTTAAATTTATAAGTGAATTTCTTTTACCGTATAGTCAGATTGGTTAAGAAAAATATAGTTATTTTTTAAAATTTAAGGTTGACTTATTCAATATGCAAATTAAACATATTCAAGTCACGTTAAAAATAGATTAACATATAATTTATCAACAATATTTTTTTATAATTTTTTATCATTGTTTCTTCAATTTTATTATAATTTTTTATTACTTTTAAATAGATTAACGGTTTGTTATTTTTTAAATAATTAAATATTGTTCAAAGTATTTAAATGGTTTTATTTGTTTGTTAAATTGAATAGGTTGATATTTTGATTTTTATTGTTATCTCTATAATATCAGTCTTTAAATGTGATTAATACATAATTAAATAAATGAATAATTTAATAATAGTGTTATAAATAAATGAGTCAATTTAATTGATCTTGATTATATTGCAATAAATATATAAAAATAAGTTGAAAGGATAGAATATGATTAAGTAAATCAACTCATCTAATTTACCAATTCATTATGAGTCGTGTTAGATTACCAAATTTCTGACTCAATAAAATGCTAATCGAATTTGTGTTTACTCTTATTTTTAACTTAATCATGATGATCTAGTCCATCTCAGGCAACATTATTACTAAAATCAATATTTAATTTGTAAAATTCTAAAAAAAATTATCACAATCTCATATATGATTGTGGCAGAGCATAAATGTAAGGATCGTTAAACGAAATTGTTAAACTTTTTATATACATGTTCACGACCTAAATCTAATTAAAAGTTAATATAATTAAAATTCTCATTGTTATGTGTGTTGTCAACTACAACACTACTTAATTAAAAGTTAATGTAATTAAAATTAACTTTTTCTTTTTTTTTTTTTTACAATTGCGCAACAACTTGTTCACTTTCTTGGTGAATGAGATTTTAATTAAAACAAGTTCCAAATCTAGTTTCAAATTAACCATGTCTTTTACTGCACCCTTCACCTTCTTGGATTTTTTGAATAATATGTCATTTTCATTTGTGTGTATATGTATCACCTTCTTGACTTTTTTGAATAATATGTCATTTTCATTTTATATATATATATATATATATATATATATATATATATATATATATATATATATATATATATGTGTGTGTGTGTGTCATGATTTTCTAGAAAGTAAAATCAGCCATTGTTATGAGAAAAGAAAGGATGAAAATTGTGTATCTTATTTTATAATAAGGAGATAGTATAATTGATATATATAGCTTTTTAGAACAATATAAAAATGAAATATAAGTATAAAAGCAGAATATAAATATATGAACATAAATGTCCAACGGAAAATAAATTAAATCCAATATTCCCCTCAAGTTGCAGCATATACATACATATATATATATATATATATATATATATATATATATATATATATATATATATNTATATATATATATATATATATATATATATATATATATATATATATATATATATATTCTAGAAAGTAAAATCAGCCATTGTTATGAGAAAAGAAAGGATGAAAATTATGTATCTTATTTTATAATAAGGAGATAGTATAATTGATATATATAGCTTTTTAGAGCAATATAAAAATGAAATATAAGTATAAAAGCAGAATATAAATATATGAAGATAAATGTCCAACGAAAAATAAATTAAATCCAATATTCCCCTCAAGTTGCAGCATATATATCCTTAATGCTCAGCTAGGACAACACAGATTGAAATTGTGCTGGATGCAAAGCTTTAGTATGGATGTCTGCAAGTTGTGATGAAGTACACCAGCTTGAACTTTATCCCTTATGAGATGACAATCAATTTCAATGTGTTTTGTCCTCTCATGCATGGCTGGATTTTGTGCAATTTATATAGCAAATTGATTGTCACAAAATAGAGGAACTGGTTGTGGTAGAGGATGTTTCAAATCATGGAGCAAATACAAAAGCCATTGAATTTCACATGTTGTGGAAGCTAAGGCTCTATATTGTGCTTCAGTTGATGATCTAGATATAGTACCTTACTTCTTGGATTTCCAACTGATTAAGGATTCACCATAGAACACATTAAAACCAGTCACAGACCTTCTAGTATCAAGGCAAGCAGCCCAATCAGAATCACTAAAAGCCTTGAGAGAATGTTCTGTGTTGGAGGGAAAGAATAATCCTTGTCCTGGATTGTTCTTGATATATCTCAGGATCCTTATTGTTGTTGCATAATGATCTTCCAAAGGATTGGAAAGAAATTGACTGAGAGTATTAACAGCAAAACATAAATCTGGTCTTGTGTTGGTTAGATATAATAACCTGCTAAGAAGTCTTCTATAGGCTTGCACATCTTAATAGGGTTTTCCTTCTGTCTTAGAGAATTTTGTGCCTGACTGTATGGGAGTAGAAACAGGTTGACATCCCAACAATCCTGCATCTTCTAGTAACTCTAGAGCATACTTCCTTTGTGACAAATTAATGCCCTGTTGAGATCTTATAATTTCTAAGCCTAGAAAATACTTGAGTTAGCCTAGGTCTTTAATTTTGAACTCTGCATTCAATAGAGCCTTCACAGTTTGGATTTCCTGGATGTCATCACCTACCAAAACTATATCATCTACATAAACAAGTAAGATGGTGATATGAGCATAATCACTTTTGACAAAAAGTGAATAATCTGATTTTGATTGTATGTAGTCCAAAGAAAGTAAAGTAGTTGTCAACTTGTAATTCCATTGTCTAGAGGCCTACTTGAGTCCATATAAAGACTTCTCAACAACTTGCAAATTTGCCCTGGTTTTTCTGTTTTGTAGCCAAGAGAAAGCGACATGTATACTTCTTCATCTAGATCCCCATGTAAAAAAGCATTACTTACATCTAGTTGATGTAAATACTCAAAGTAATCTAAGCTTTGTTGTTGTGTGTAGCCTTTGGCTACTAACCTTGCCTTGTATTGTTCAATACTCCCATCAGCATGCCTCTTTATTTTGTATACCCATTTACATCTGATAGGTTGCTTTTCATAAGGTAGATCAGTCAAAACCCAAGTTTTGGTATTCCCTTAACTCCCTTTCTCCCTAGAATTGAATTCACACTCATTCAATCCTAAACCACCCTTCCATTCACAAGCCAACACATCACATTGATATTATCTAACACATACATATCACAATCCAACAAATATACCAAAACATGTTTCAAACTTTATTAAAATAACATAATTATGTATTGACAAAGATATTCACACACAACACCTTATTAAACATATCAACTCTTAAATGAAACCATACTCATGTCTTAAAAAAACTTTATTCTTAAGACCCATATTTTCTCGAAGTCTTATAGTGTCACTAATGCTTCTCTTGTGAAGGTCAAAGACAATGTTGTAGTTTTAACATATGGAAGACATTTGCTTATTTTGATGCACTTTTGTGTTTGAGATTGTTTTTGTACCCTTCATTTTCTCTTTAGTTTTCAATTGAAATTCTAGTTTCAATTTTCACCCATTTTGCCACTATTCACGTATGAAATGTTTTTATTAATGTGTGCATGCATTTTTTTTTCTCTCTCCCTAAAAAAACCCATAACCTACCCATTCATGTACCCCACCTTCTATGCCTCAATAATTCACATACCCTCCTTATGTAACCTCCCTAAAACCCAATCAGCAAGCCATACCTTTCAACCACTAAAACAAAACTTTTAATCCCATGTGAGCCCCACTCTTACCAAACCATAAAAAAAAATAAAAAAAAATAAAAAAAAAACACCTCTAATGAACCCCACATGTACACACAGATAAAACAACCCTTTTATATATATATATATATATATATATATATATATATATATATATCACTCTCATACTCTAGGATGTAATTATTCATTGCACTTCCTTGTACACTAGATTGTTTTCACAAGGTTTTCAAATAATTTTCGCAACTATGAATGAGAGGAAGTTAACAAAGATATTTTTCTTTTTATTGGAGGATTTCTAGAAAGAAACTAAGAGTAAAGATGTTCCAAGTAGCTCCTAGAAAGGAGAGACGAGTCACAATGGACGAGCTTAAAAACCAAGTCCTTCCTAACCAGAGTTTCCTTAGGTTACCTTTATTAAAGCTTTTAGGTAAAAATCTTCCAAAACTAAAGAAAGGTTTATCTAAGATGTAATTGACACACCTAGGTGTCACGAAAGACTTATAAAAGGAAACAAAAGCAAGACATAAAAGTAAAGTGAATTGAAATGCAATCGAAATTAGAAATGCTAGACGGTCCTATGTGAAAGTGTTGGTTACACTTGGAGTCCCTTGACACACTTTCATCACTATGCACGTTTTAAACTATTGTAATGTTGTACTATGGACTTGGAATTGCACCAAGGCCATTTTCCCAAGCCAAGAAGCAAAGAAAACAATTACAACAAAGGTTCCATGATATGAGTACCAAAAAGAGTGTAAAACAGTCTCTAAAACTCACAAATGCTTTAAGTTTTCAGCCTCTTTGGTTGCCACTTCGAAATAGATTGAGAAACATTGATTTTTGATGAGTTTATACAGCTTGAATGTGCAAACTTTTTTTGTGGACAGCCACTCAAGTTCACAAATTCTGCTTTTTCTCCACTTCCTAATATGTTACCTTAGTTGGAAAAGGTTTCTAAGACTTGACTACAACACAATGGCTTCACAACATCACAAATTCAACCAATATCATTACCAAAACAGTTCCAAAACTGCACCAAAATGGTTGTTGGACAACACCAGGATTCAAACTCAAAATTGACAACTTAGATGGCCAAGGATTGAATAAGCAAGTAAAAATAGGTTATAAAACAAATAAGCACTCAAGTGGAACCTAAGAAATGCTCTAGAACATACTAATAAAGAAAAGAAACACTAAGCAAGTTGAATCAACTCAAATTCAAAACTGTTTGATAATTTTTCAAAACTATTTGTGAAAATACCTCAATGAACTTCAAATTTTTTATTTTTGGTTTTGGAGGCCTTTAAGCTTGATTGCACATGTTTTAATCACTTTTTAATCTTTGATATAGCTTCTGATTCACTTTGTTTTCAATTTAAATCACAGAACCTAGATTTTACTACAATCCAAACCAATTAGAATGCACAATTTTGAAAACAGATTTGAACTTCAACTTCGCACCAGAAAAATGAACTCTTAATTGAGGTTTTAAGTAGTGAAATTCCACAATAATGGTTATAAGGCCAATTATACTTTTCCAGGAACTTTAAATCATCAAAACAAAGTTTTTGAGTTGCTAAATGACTCAGATTCAATGTAATACGAAATATGACCTTACAACACTCAATTATGCATAATTTTAAGCAACCTCACCACCAAATTTGAGTTCTAATTCAAAACTAAAGAACCACCAACTTATAACAATGAGTTCTACCCAATTGTGCTATATTTCACTTTTATTTAATATATTATTTTTTATTTTATTAAGCATAATTGGCTGTCTAAACCATCTTTTTAGATATCTTTTTTTTTATCTTACATAAATAAAGATCTTCATAACGTAAATTAAGTTTATTATTACAATATTTACTATTTATTGACGCACATACTACATACTTGACTTAAGCATCAATATGTTTTTTGCAGACACACCTTCTCTTAATTTGGAACAGTACTTGAATCTTGGAACATTTTGACTGGAAGGTTAAAGAGTGTTGTAAAGAGCTTCTCATTGAGGATTTGCAGGGTATTTTCAATCCTATAAGAACAATTTACTTTTAAATGTTAAGTTGTTATTTTAGTCTGAGAAAAATGTTAGGCTTCCTCTATAGGATGTATGGGAAACACAATAATGTTTCTTTCAATACAGATTTAGTTTAGCACCATCACTATCACCATGGTGTGTTTGAACCTTGTAAGGTTGCCAAGTGATTCCCTCAGTCACCCTTATTACAAAAAGGAAAATGATATGTTGACACCCTTTTTTTAACACTCATTTGACAACGCTAGATAGCGTCTGTGCATTGGCTCCAAATTTTAATGCTTTTCTGACTTAAGTGAGGGCAAACTGGGAAATACCAAACAATGAATTTTCAGATTTGGCGCGCCCTTTTCATTTTCACGGTTTCAGATTTCATCACTCTCGTTCTCGTTCTCTGGTTGTCTTCCTCTGGTTCTCGTGCTCTGGTCATCCTCTCGGAATCGTGGTCACGTTCTCAGGCGTTGTCGTCGTTCTCGTGGTCTCGGAATCGTAGTCTCTTTCTCGTGCTCTCGGAATCGTGGTGTCGTTCTCAGTTCTTAGGCTTTGTCGGTGCTTGGGTATTGTGGTTTTGTTCTTATATTTGGGGTAAGTGAAACTGGAAACTTACTGCAATCTCATCTCCAATAGATAGGTATTGGTTTGTAGCGAAACCTAACTATTTTTTGGTCATTGTTATCATTGTAGGTCCAATGACATCAAGAAAACAAAGTGTAAGATGATATCATAATAGAAGTTCACATTAATGGATGTCACTGTAATATTAACCACCCAACATCGGTGTGAACCACATTAGACATCCACAATTTAAGTTCAAGTTATGTTGTTTTTATATTTCATCAAAAGTGTTTTTATGCTTTCTTCGAATGAATGAAGTTGGGTGAACTATTGAAAATTGTGTCTTGTCTCCATCATCAAGTAAAACAACATTATTATCCACTATAAGATGACAATAAAACTTGAGAAAAACAGTAACTAATATCGTGGTCCCCTGTGAACAAAATATGGGTTCTTTGTGAAGAACTTTGTGTCCAAATCACGAAAATAGCTCTGATAATTGTTTACGACACTGTGGTAAACGATTAGCACAACTGTTTCTGCATAAATTCTTCTAGGACATGATTTGGGGGCTTCCACTCAACATCATACCTTCCTTGCCTACCCAAACATGAACAAGCACACTTACAACACCTCCCAACCACTACATGACACCAAAACAGGTCCAAAACTTGAGAAAAACAACAACTAATACCGTGGTCCCCTGTGAAAAAAATATGGGTTCTCTGTGAAGAACTTTGTGTCCAAATCACGAAAACAGCTCTGATAATTGTTTACGACACTGTGGTAAACGATTAGCACAACTGTTTCTGCATAACTTCTTATAGGACATGATTTGGGGGCTTCCACTCAACATCATACCTTCCTTGCCTACCCAAACATGAACAAACACGTTAACAACACCTCTCAAGCAGTAAATGACACCAAAACAGGTCCAAAACTTGAGAAAAACGGCAACAAATACCGTGGTCACCTGTGAACAAAATATGGGTTCCCTGTGAAGAATTTTGTGTCCAAAACACGAAAACAGCTCGCGTAATCATTTACGACAGTGTGGTAAACGATTACCACAGCTGTTTCTGCATAAATTATTCTAGGACATGATTTGGGGGCTTCCACTCAACATCATACCTTCCTTGCCTACCCAAACATGAACAAGCACACTTACAGCACCTCCCAACCACTACATGACACCAAAAAGGTCCAAAACTTCAGAAAAAACAACAATTAATACTGTGGTCCCCTGTGAACAAAATATGGGTTCTCTGTGAACAACTCTGTGTCCAAATCACGAAAACAGCTCTGGTAATCGTTTACGACACTATGGTAAACGATTACCACAGTTGTTTCTTCATAAATTCTTCTAGGACATGATTTGGGGGCTTGCACTCAACATCATACCTTCCTTGCCTACCCAAACATGAACAAGCACACTTACAACACCTCTCAACCACTACATGACACCAAAATAGGTCCAAAACTTCAGAAAAAACAGCAACTAATATAGTGGTCCCCTGTGAACAAAATATGGGTTCTCTGTGAACAACTGCGTCCAAATCACGAAAACAGCTCTGGTAATCGTTTACGACACTATGGTAAACGATTACCACAACAGTTTCTGCATAACTTCTTCTAAAACATGCACTAAGTTCTTTTTGTTCACAAAACACATTTCTTATGTATGTAAAGCAATCCTTCTTTCCTTCATCCTTCAAATAAATTAATACAACATTTCAATGAAAAATTTATTAATTAACAATTCAAACAAAACCAGATTTCCCATTTACAATTTGAAACGCAATTCACTATCTAAGTAACAATATGACAATGAAGGCAAATTGCATTTTTTCACATTAAACATAATAAAAACCAAATTACAAAAAATATGTTCATGTTACATATGTCCTAAGAAAGCTATCAAAATTTATACAAAGTTATACACAGTTCACTCATTTTTTATTCTAAGCAATCCTACGTAAGGATTCCTAAGCGCTCTACTCTTGTAACGCCTACGTGACCCCATCCTCACATATGTCTTCGCTGGAGGAGGATCGGTGGACATGCCTCCCGGGGAGATGCCTCCAGGGGAGATGCCTCCAGGGGAGATGGACGATTCTTCATGTGGCACACTGTTTCCACCTTCATGTGGTCTTCTTCATCTAGATTTCTCAAATGCGACCTCTTCCTCCAACACAAGCACCCTCCTTTTAAGTTCTGCCACAATACTTTGTTGTTGGTGTAAACTTTGCATTAAATGCTCTCTACGTTTTCTCTTAAGTTCCTTCTTTGTTGATGCCTTGTCATCTTTCAATTTTTGTGTTGGTTCATCCTTCAAATCAGTCTTATCCTTCATTGGACCAACATCAACATCAACATCATCATTAACCTGAAATTCAACAATTCAAATCATTGTAGGAACACATATATNATAACAAAATTCACTCTAACAAAAATCACTNTAACATTAAACCACATACCGGACCAGTTTCCAATGCTCGTTTCACCACCTTGTCTCCCAAATTTATATTAATCCAATGCAATATTCTTGGATTTTTTTGTATTGCACCTTTGGGAGGAATGAAATTCTCACAAAACCACACCTACACAAAATTTATCATGTTAATCAATAACTCAATGCAAGCCACAAAACCAAATTCTATTATAAAATTTGAACTGAATAAAAATAACTTACTTGCAACATGTAAATACAACCATCTACATAAATATTGGTTGTGGTTTTTCCTTTCTTCAGAGCATCTGAAGCTTTGTTCAGACCACGTACCAAATATCGATAAACTAAACTACCCCAACAATAATTACCTAAACCATTTAAATTATCAACAATTTCAAATGGTATGGTAAAGACTCTTCCACTACGTTGGGGAAATAATATCTCACAAATCCCAACTAATATGTACAAGCTACAAAAAGGGGTACAAGGAATTTTTTTTCCTTTCTTCATCATACATTTGTAAACCAAATTCAAATCTCATGTTTTATTCCCAATGTATTTGACACATCTACTTAATCTCATTTCTCCGTTTAAATTAATCTCTTTTCCATCTAAACTCAACCCCAACCCTAAACAAAATTCTTTCTCATTCATAGGAACAATTTTCTCTCCAATTAAGAAACCGTTACTTGAATCTACCCATTTGAAGACTAACTCACTCAATATTTTCCTACCAACTTTAACATTATCAGTAAAATCTAAAAACCATCCAAAAGGAGTGCCAACAATCAGTGACCGATGCTCCTTTGTCAGACGTTTGTTCAAACCACATATGTACTTGGTTGAAACAGAGTGACGAACNGTCAACTNCATACAAAAANCAAAAATCAAAAATTAAAAACCCTAAATCAAAAACAACACACAAAACCAAAACTGAATATACGAAAACCTAAACTCCAAAACCCACAAACCATTAACGCGCTTATCTTGGAAGAAGAACTCGCCATTTCGCAAAACGAACACACCACGAACCAAAAGACGCAACAACAGCGAGACCCACATCGCTTACGAAGGCTAACAGTCAACGACAACGACCAAGGCGAAAACGAAGGCAATAAAACGGCGAGAGCGAAGGCAGCAGAAGGGCGAAAGCAAACCCAAGTTCGAATGCAGAAATGGGAAGACTGAGTTTTTCAAATTTGATGAAACAGGATGAAAGACAATGTTAATTTTAGAGAAATATGGGACAAGGGCAAACTTGGAATCAAAAACTTCAAAGTTCTACCTCCAAAATGACGTCACAATTTCACTTTTTTTTAAAAAAAAATCCACACCCAATCACATGCTGACACATGGCGTTGTTAAAAGAGTGTTAAAAATATGGTGTCAAAATATCGGGATCCTTAAAAAAAGTGTTATAGTCTACTGCAAATCAATTTAGTAATTTTACTTCTATACTACAGTAGGCATGACAAACCACCTAAAAATATTCACCTTCATTATGAAAAAAATACCTAAGAAAAAAATAATACAAATATAAGTGATTTCGTCCTAAGGATGATTGAACGTGGTAAAAACAACCTCCCTTTGATTGTCTGATGTGAGCAATTGTGGGGGACTCGCACAACCTCCCTTTAATTATTAACAACCAAATTAATAATTAAACCATTATTGAATATTGTCGTGTTAATACAAAACTATATTTGCTTATATATGTTTTCTTTTTAAATTATTAACATTGTGTCAGTACAATTGATTTGTTTGAGTGTCATTGTGCCAATCCATGCAACATATCTCTTTGATTATGCAGACTTTGAAGGACAATATTCTTTATAGACTATTAAATCATAGCAGTAACTTTCCATTGAGTGACAATTTTCTCATTCAAAATTTTGCTAGATCGAGATGACACATAAATTTAAGTTTTCACCGATTCACATGTTCTAAAGAAAAATTTATGGAAGTGATGTTATCCGAATATATTATTTGTAATTTTTAGCATACCCAACAAACTCCCACTTCTGAGGCTTTCTTGAGAAATCCTATCCTTATTTTCACAAAAGCCACGTGATAGGATTTAACATTAGACATGGAAACCATTGGCAATTCAACCACAACAAACAGTGTAGCAGAGAAATTTTGACATCCAAAGATGTTTGACAATTGGATATTCCCCTTCACTTGCAGATGCTTTTTGGTAGCATGAAAATCTATCAGTATTGATTTATGAAACCTCAACAGGTGTATCAGCTTGAGCTCCCCATTCAGTCCAAGATCCATCATAAACTGCAACATCAAACTTTTCAAGACGATGCAGACCCTGAAACAGACAAAATTTTCCATTAGAAAAACATGCTTGCATATATTGGAAGTTGAACTGTTAAAAATCTATAATCATGTCAGCCTATTATTTTTTCTATTCCAGACTTCAAGTTTAAGATATTCAAATGTGACTCGATAGGCATGTCCAATCTAACAAAGACAAGTGCCAGCAGAACTAGGAGAGGATGGAGAATCAGAATTACACATAAAAAAACAATGAAGGAAAGCAAATTGAAAAAACCAATAGGGAAAATACAATGATAAAAAATCTGACAAGTAAAAAGTGAAGCAGAGGAGGGTATGACTTCTCTGAATAAAACATATTACTTTTAAGTAAATGATAAGTGGAAAAGGGACTGACTAATGAAAATCCTTTCTAAGCAAAATTTCCTTTTTATTAACCATAGAGCAATAGGTAATATTCCATCCACAAAGGAAGCAATTTTATCTATTTGCTTTCCCAAAGCCACATAAATATAGACTCATCCAAATAGAAGGGGAGATGTACCAATGCAAGAATGCAGGCAGTTACGCCTGTTCCACATGAAGTAACAGCAGGGCTATCGAGAGAGATGCCTGCAGATCAATTTAATGCAGTTAGAGGTAACAACATCATGAAATGTAAGAGATTTAGCATAACAATTATCTATCAGAAGATATTCACACCTTCTTGTTCAAATCGCTTCTTCAGCTCATTTGCCGGTAACAATGTATATGAACTATCTAACAGCTGTAAATTAAGATAAACAACATTGAATAAAGAAGTCTAACAAGTACACAAATATGCAATCTTGACTGATAGAACCAACTGTCTACAAAACTATATGGCTAAAGATCATACTGGTGAATAATAGAGTAATAGTTTAGGATAGAGTGATATAGAGATCTAGAATTCCCCCC
>NC_028355.1:29020747-29052260 GCF_000741045.1 Vigna radiata var. radiata | reverse complement strand
TCTTGAATATGTGCTTAATTAAGCTGATTATGCAAAGATGCCCATATACGGAAGCCTAGATAGAAAAACAATGCTATAAATGTTAAATCTAAAATGCTTGAGGTGACCATATGCTGCACCTGGCCAAAAGGAATGCATTTGCTGCCAGGTACATGACCACTTCTGATTCCCTTTCGAGGCTCTGGAACAGCTCCATCAAACCTGCCAAAGTACATAATCCACTTAAATCCAAGAAATGCATATAAAATATCTCCAACTAGGAGGGGTAAACATCTATTATTATGAAAATATCAGATTTCATTTTGTACAAGATAGGGCATAATAGCATGCTACTAGTTATTATGCACTTTTTAACGTTATAAAACAGCAGATGTCATGCCACAATCTTAGTGTAGTGGTGTTCAGTAGTTATAGCACTGTGGTGAACAGGTATATTAAAAAAAATTTTTTGCCCTCCTTTTGAGTTTCTCAACCCACCATTTTATGTTCTTGTATGTTTTTCCATTAGAAACAATAGATTTTGAAGCCCTTCATCAATGATCCACACAAAAAACACTTACACTTGACCTGTTTCGAACTGAGCGCCAAGACTCGGCAACATTTTTGCCAAAGTATGGCATCCTCTGCTGATCTGCTCAACCATGAACATCCGATATTGTTCACAAACTGCACAGTGTGCAACTTATCTCTCTGCCACATCCTTCAGTGTTCTGTAGAGTGTCAACTCTTCAAAGTTCACAGTCGTCTGTTCCTATGCATTTCACAAACCACAGCCCCCTATCTATCTCCTTTTCTTTGGTACAGTAATACTTTTCAGTGCAGTACATCAACTAACTTAAAATTCGGTGGACTACTACTTTTCACCTCTAATGTTTTTTGCTTTTGTTTGTTTCATATTAAAAACTATGCCCTAGATGAAGAGTGATTATGAATTTAGAATATTACTTACAATCATTGATTATGGATATGCCTTTGATTTTGGACCACTTATTTATCATTTAAATAGCATATACATACATACATGCATAAATATATAGACATGTATGTGTCAAATGCATATCACGTGATGATATGAAAATACAAAAGGAATCAACAACAGTACCTGGGCTTTGATCGAGCATCTATGTGTTGGTGAGTTTTGTCCTCTATATTTTTCTTTACCTGAGGAGAAATAAAAAATAATACATCATTTGATTTACAATACATTTACAAGTGTCCAACTTACATATGATGCCTCTTCTAGTTTTAGTTAATTTTGGTATTTCATAGACCAAACATTTCAAAGAGAATATCATATTGCCAAACAATTCCAAGGACCATATTAAATAAATGTGTTCAAATTTTCTAGAGATTGTAACGTGAATTGGGAAGATTTATGTAGATTGATCTGCTGTTACCAAGTTCGGATTAAAGATATATTATTATTATAATTAGACAACGATGTCAAACCTATGATCATCAAACTTTTTCCTTTATATACAGGGCTTGGTTCCATAAACTGCCTACTGAAGTATTTTTGTCTTACCAATAAAAAATATCAAGGTATGAGTATCACGACTTAGGTTGACCAGAGAAAAACACCAATGTTCTGTATAGAGAGTTTTACCAGATATCATGATCATCTTGTAACTGGTAACACACTTAAGCTAAAGACTTCTAAAAAATGAAAGGTTTTATGGCTCCACATGATCTTGCCACCATTTATTTCATATTGTTACTTTAAATTGTCAAGTGTTCATATTTTCTAGATTCAAATACTGACAAATAGAGATTAAATTCTTAGAATAATGACAAAAGCAGGAAAATAGTCCATTATAAAATTGGCTTCAGAGTTTCAAACTGCTTAAGTCTTTCCCTAATTGCAGGTACTACTTCACCCTAACCTCATCCTTATGATAACTAATTATGGACTCTCTAGAGAGAAACCTTTTTGATAGCTCTACAACCATCAATATTGTCAACATTATATATATAAAATGGACACAATACATTTATCCCTAAAGCAACCAACCTGATCAAGGTTCCAAACAAGATGTGGCCGAAATTTAGTCTGGAATGTGAGTGGGCCAACCTAGCAAGAAAAAATTATGAGAGAATCAATGCATTAAAACAAAGTAAAAATGTCAAATTCAGCACAATTAATCAAAGTAAAAGAATTAATCAAATTAAAAGAATTGGAACTCAAAACACTAACGAAATCATATTAAAATATATGGAAAGATTCTAAACTCACTGTTTGTCCCTTGTATACTTTCTCGATGGCCTCACTTGCAGCACTGGCTTTAAGAATAGCATCACTTGAAGCACTAGATTCAACATCATAACCTGATGCACGCCATCTTGGCAGGCCACCATCTAACACCCAAACTCTGTCATGCCCAAATACTCGGAACATCCTTCAAGCAGAAAGAAGATGTATTACTTCAAATATTTAGAAAAAACCATGTTTTCCACAATCTACACAGTGTATTAATGTTCCCTTTCGTAGAACACCGAGGCTTACCACCAAACACGGGCTGCACTAAATAACCCTTTTCCATCATAAACAACCAAGTCATCTTTGTTCTCTATGCCAAGGGCAGAAACAGCAGCAGCAAAAGCTTCCTCAGATGGCAGCATGTGTGGTAACTGACCAATGAATACAAGTTAGCATTCACATACAATTAACCCTATACTCATATATGTAGAAGAAGAGCAATAAATATGGACCATCCTCTATTGAAATGAATGGACCATGGGAGCAAATTAGGCCACTTGATGCAAAGACAAATCAAGAGGGAACTGGTGGAATGATTTGCACAGCAGAAGGAAAAGACAAAAAAGAAGGGGATGTTGAGGTTGTTAACAGCTAGTTCAGCAGTAACAACCTGAAAAGAGAGGAGTGACTCTGGATTATAAGCAAATGATTTAGGAATCACTGGTATCATGAATTAAGATGGAATTCATATGAATAGGGGGGTGAGAACTGAAGAGCTGGAAATTATTGAGTGAATTGAATAACAAGGGAGTCTTGGAGTTCCCTTGTATTTGGAACTCTTGAGTATCTATTTTGCAGCCTTTTTCTTGTTGTTTTGCTCTGTATTACAGATGGCTACCTCTGAAATATCAGAGCTAGTTTCCACAACTTCCTTTCAATAACACTTAGTTCTATCAACATATTAGCTATAATGGAGAAAATGAATTATATTAACAGACAGGACATATAGCACACAGGACAGGAACAGACTATAAAACAATCATGAAACCAATAACATTACTCATAGAACAAGACTTCAGAAAATGAATAACCATAATATTCTAACAGAAAACTATAATTTATAAATAGAAAAGAAAGAGTCTCAATAATTGAAATAGTAAACTAGTATCCATCAAAAGGAAGTAGAAAAAACATCCAGTCATCATTCTAAGATCACTGAAATTGCAAAATATCCTTTGGCAGTTGGCACTGACGTGTATCTAGTTAGATTATTTCTCTTTCTTCATTCACTTTCTGTAGCATGCCACTGAAAGATCAGAATATTACATACTAAACATGTAAACCTTGTTAACTTATAAGAACCCCTCAAACATGAATGTGCTTCATAAAAATAATAAAACGAATGAAATAAATAAGGAGATACTGGATTACCTTTGTAGTACGATCTGCTATTCCATCCACGTCAAAGAAAAGGGCACCCGGAATGTGAGCAACCTGTTATTGAATTACGTAATTCACACATTAAATGAAAACGGTAGAAAAAAGAAGTCAAAATTATATAACGAAGTACATGCAAGAGAACATGTTCAAGTGATATCGTATATCATTGAATTACTCCAAAATTTGATGCACTAAGAATGTGATTTCCAATAAAATCATGCTGATACCTGATATTCTTGAATTGGATTCCTCTGCTCATCTGGCATGTACCATGAAGCATCCAGTACCTGAAACACAAATTATAGGCAAGAAAAGTTTAAGTATGTTAATTAATATTCAAATTCAATACTAAATAAGGATAACATGATATAAAGGCTCCTTTCTTAACAGATCATACATATGTAGTATGGAGTTTTAAAGAATTAGAAATAAATTCAATTGATGCCAATCAAATCACATTGACCATATAAATCCTAAACAGCTATATAATCACCTAAATAAGTGATTGAATGACTTAGAAGGTACTATAAACCAGAACTACCATGTTTGCTAATTTTAATAGACATCAATTAATAAAATAAACTCTTGAAACAATACCATTCTCTAACTGGAAATACAGTGATTGTACCAGTGCCTAGATCGTTAACTACAAAGTTAACAATCAAAAGAACAAGGCACTTTATTTAAATAACACAAATACTGTATAGTTTGACAAGAGCTGTCACTAGTAAGATATATGGTTAGGCATGATAGTGGTAGAGATCAATCAATAAGTAATTAAAAAAAATCAAGTGAAATTTCATTTTCCCAAATATGATAAAATTAGTAAACTGTTTCCTTAATCTGATAAAATTAGTAAACCCTAATACCTTGATATCTGGCAACTTCAGGTTATCATAAAGCCAATCAACAGAAACAACTGGCTCATTTGTTGATACAGATTTTGTAGAATATGTAGCTCTTCTACCAACTGAGGAAGAAGCCATACAAGGAACCCAACAAGTTGTTTTGCTGTTTTGGGATGTAGAAACTGGGACCGGGACAGTTTGTATACAAAACAGCCGTTTCTGCAGTAAAAAGGTGGATTTTACAATAATATGTCGGCCAAAATAACAAACATCGCAGAAATAGATTAATGGGTTATACCGATGAACATTGGTTTTGTAAGTATAAGAGATGAACAAGTCTTCATACTATCATTAATATATAATTGAAAACCCTTTCTTTCAATTTCTTCAATAAAATGTTATACATAACAGCACCAGCTCCGGATTTTGCACTGTATCATTTATATATAGTTATTGCACAAATATGTATTTCAAATACTAACTGCGATTTCTATGAAATTACCAATTATTCACTAATATTCATAAATTACTAATTAAAAATGCACCCACAAAAAATTAATACTTGCATTCGAATTGATGAAAAATTGGTAATCTTTTAATCCAGTTCATAAGAAAAAATAAAATCAAAATCCAACCCCAGCAGATAGCATTTACTTCAAAAGGAACAAGCAAACACCCAGCCATCCATACCAATGTATTATGAAATTGATGATGGGTACTTCGGTTGATACACTTACTTAAACACCAAACACTACAAAATTGAAGTTGAATGAAGCATATGCCATGCCAAATTGCCACCAAAGCATATCAACTAACTGTTCAACAACAGAAAACAGAAACAAAAAAATTGGACCAAAACAAATCCCAAACCCCACACTCAAAAGTCAAAACTTTAATGAGAAACGCGCAACCCTGATACCCACAAATCGAAACAATTTTAAAAAGACCAAATTTTCATAGATACAATATGTCCGCTCTCAAAAAGGAGGAAATTAACAAAGGAGTTAAAAAACAAGGAGAGAAATAAGATACCCAAATGAAATTTCAGACAGAAGGGATGAACCTTACACTGAATAAGGAAGAGAGAAACTGTGGCTGCTGAGTGAGGAACGACGAGTGGTGGATCAATCGATGACCCGAAAGCATCTTTGAGAAAAGGGTCGAAGCCATTTTTATCAACGACCATATAAAAGGGTGACCTCGAATAACTCGAACGGTCACAGATTGCGTCAAAAGATAAAACAAAATAACAATGACGGACGATAGAGTGTCTGCGTTATGCTGTTTCTGTTCAGGGTATGTTATGTGCAGCCAAAGGTGTCACTGCCACTGCTCATGAATTAAGCAATATTTTATAGAAATTCCACTTTTTCTGAAATTGTGGTTTTACTTTCTAAGGGCTTTTTGTTTATTTGGAGTTAATGAATTTCAATGTTTTACGGATGTTTATTATTTTATTTTTAAAAATTTAATTCAACTGTTTATCTAAGGGAAGATAAATACAAGCTACACGGTAAATTTAATTGTATGAATAAATATAGGAATATCATTATTCTACCTTTTATATTTGTTTTTAAAAAAGTGAAAATAGGATAGATATATTGGGTTGAATTGGTCACCAATCTCATGTCTCGAAAATGTCTCCTAATCACGAACTTATTTCAACAGGATAGAGGTATATACACAAATTATACAAAAGTTATGAAAAGAGTTGAAAGATTGGTGAAATTATTTAGTGGCATTAACACATCAAACAAAATTCTACTGTTAATTTAGTAAAATGGATATATCTAAATTTTATTAATCAAATGTGTTATGCTAAAATTCTAACACTATATAATTTTAATT
The DNA here is from genome assembly GCF_000741045.1 of Vigna radiata var. radiata. NCBI lineage: Eukaryota > Viridiplantae > Streptophyta > Magnoliopsida > Fabales > Fabaceae > Vigna > Vigna radiata. The sequence continues at coordinate 29,045,927 of NC_028355.1, read as the reverse complement.
AATTGTTAAATACAATAAAATTTAAAACATGAAAAATATATTTGATAAATGTATACTTATTAAAAGTAATATGTCTAATAAATGACAAAATATCAAGGTAGACCTTTCACTTTTGTCTAACAAATAATTGTTGATGATTAAATGTTAAATACAAATAGGTATATCTAAGGTAATGGGTTAATGGATCTTCAATGTTATACAGTGTTTTGGAGTCTATCGAGAAGGAGATTCACTCCGAAAATACAACACCAATAAGATATGAGCTCAACTACATAAGGGATTGACACCACTCTCTATCCAAAACATTAAGGCAATGGGTTGATAGATCTTTAACCTTATATGGTACTCTACTTTCTTATTTATATCTAATGTGGGACTTATACTAATACTTGAAATTCTAACATCGTCATCTATTACTAAAGAGATTTGCACTATATAGAAGTTTTATTCAAATATCTATTGGAAATAAAGTTAAAACTAACTCAATTGTTTCCTGAATATGGTGTACACTTTAATCACTATTTGAAGTATAAAAGTTATACAAGCTAGGGAGATAAGTATTGTGTGATATCAAGGAAGTTATGTAAAGAAGAAGAGATCAATTAATGTTACGTGGAGTGCATTAAGTGTTTCTCAATGTTCAAGCTTGACAAACAAAAGAATAAGAAGAAAACATTCAAAATGAGTTCAAAGATACTCGAGTACTAGAAAATGGATTGCAATGATTATTTCTTCATGAGCCTATATAAAATCACTCCTTGAACAAAACAAAGAGGATAGTCATTACTTATGAGTGTTATATTTATGTTGAATTTTCTCTATGTCCTAAAAGTTTTGTAAAAATATTATTTGTGTTTATTCCAACAAACTAGAAGAGAGGACCTAAACATTTTATACATTGAAAGACATCTCTTGAGCATATAGTGATTTGTTAATCATAAAGACATTGTATTTGTCTTCAGCTAGGAGTGACTTCTTGTTTAAATAATACTTAAGTTAAGCCAAGAATACTTGTTGAAAGAATACTTGAGTTGAGCTAGAAATGACTTGTGGAAGAAAATACTTCAATGAGGTCGGGCACAAGTGGTTCGGAGCTGAAAAAAATATTTATTTGTACTTCGCAATAATGTTTTGCTTAGTGAAACTTAACTTACATAAATCAATCATCTTATTGAACTCCTTCAGAAAAAAAAATTATGAAATTTTCAAAAAACAAAAATTAACTCTTCCTTATGTTTTTCTTATTTTCTCAATCATTCACATTTAACTAAACTTTTAATTTCAATTTTAGGATGAGGTTTTAGAATTTTGGAAGGTTTGTGTAATTTTAATGTTGAAATATTAATATTATAAGGGTTAAATATGTTTTTAGTCTTCCAACTATCAAACATTTTTGAGTTTAGTCCATCTTCCAAAAGTTTGCTTCATTTTCATCCTTCTCCTTAATGAAACTACAATATTTAGTCATCGAAAACCAACGATGTTAAATTTTCAATGAGTTGGCTAACAGTGTGCTACGTTTCATGTCAGGTGCACACTTATAAATTGAAATTCTGAAATTGAAAATTTCCTCTCTTCAACTCCGACCTCTCGCAAGCACCCAATGCAACAACCCTAAATCGCAAACTCATTCACGCAAATTGCAGTACCATTGCAAGCTTCGTCTTCATATGAATTCTTCACACACCATGACGTCTTCTCCTTTGCACAACCATCATGAAGCCTTCGTTCACCCCCCCAATTTATGAATCCTAATAGTAGAGGGACAATCTCCAAATCGCTTCTCATAGCAACATGCAAACAAAGCAAACCTAGAAACTCAAACACAACTCGAGAGTTCACCCCTTTCATCTCTTCTTTTCATTTTTTTTTTCTTCGAACCAGCTAACCCCAGGGCCAAGGAGGTGTGCTATAGCGTGAGGGAAAGAAAGAGAATTCAATGCTCAAGGGGGTAACAAAAAGAGGGGTGAAGGACGATTATGAAGGTAGGGTTTCAGTTTTTAGGAATGGTGGTGCGAGGATAAGGGAGAGGGAATCTGTGGATGACTCGAGATTAACCATTAGGGTTTGGAGTGTTCCATTTGGGGGTTTAGAAGGAGTCTAATTAAAGGACATGAGATGTGACTGTATAGCACAAAAAACGTTCACTTTGAGAAACCAAAGAATGAGAGAGAGCCATGGGCGAGGAGTACGTAATAGAATGAGACTCATCAAATGAACGGAAAATGAACATAATAGAATATACAATACTAAAAGTTATAGTCTAACTAATTAGACAAATACATTCACCAAATGTTGAATTCATCATAAGCATTCAAAAGTTTTGATCATATTATAGATAAGTTGTTTATATTTTTATTTCAAATATTAAATGTTTAAATTAATTTTAAGATTATTATGAGAGAATATTAATTTATTTGAATTGGTTGATCTGATTATGAATATTCAAAATATTTTTATCAAATCACATTATTTAAAAATTATCTTTTGATAATTATATCAAGTAATTTTATTTTAAATCAAGGAGTCATTTTATACGTATATATCGAAACATTTTATGTGAGTAACAATTAAATTGATCTTTATTAATTAAAATTAGTAGTTATTATAATACTAATAAGATATTTTAGAATATGTTGTACATGTTTTTCTTAGTAGAACATTTGAACATTAGAGAAAAGAACATAAATTAAAGAAAATCAAGTTTTCACCGATTCACAAAAGGAAAGGAAGAAAATTGAAATCCCTAACAAAAGAAATTCAAAGACTTGAAGAATTCATCAAATCACTCTTTATAAAGAATGATCATGAACACATTAAGCAACCTAATCAAATTTAAAATCCTCAATGACTATTATTTCAAGAACTATAAAAAGTGTTAGCATAAAGTTGAAGAGAAGAAGTTTTGATGATGTCTCAAAGTCAAGTTTCAAATGCTTTTATTGTAGGAAGATCTTCATGAAAGCTTGTTTTTATATTAAAGCTTTTGTAATTTAGTAGATTGATGTATAGAATGTGGTTTATCTTTTGATTCTATGTTTTGTTTGTCTTAAGTTGCGTTAAATTTCGTTTTGAATAAAAAAACATCATTTTATACTCAAGATAATCGATTATTAAATTATAATAATTAATTATCAATAATCAATTATGACTTACCATAATTGACTATCATGAGCAATTATAAGAACTTTTAAGTAAGTTTTTTTACCATTAAATGCATAATCAATTACTATAAGTGGATAATTGATTATCACACATTAGTTAGTTGACAACGGATTTTTGGAGGTATTCTTGAGTGAGATGTCTATAAATTGGATTGGGACTTTTGTTCTAATATACAACACACGAAATACAACATATGAAATAAGTGCATTTCGAAATTTTTATTTGCTTTGTGCGGTGATAAGTGTTCGAGGGTTTGTGTAACCCTTGTGTTGTGGCTTTGAGAACTTGGTGTGTTGGCATAGAGCAAGAACTTTTACTGGGAGTGTGATTGTGTGTTGTTGTTTCTGAGTTGAAAGTTTTTCATCCTTTGTGAAGATTCAAAGGAGGTGTTCATCCTTTGTGAAGATTCAAAGGAGGTGGTCATCCTTCGCGAAGCATTCGGAGGAGGTGTTCATTCCTTGTGGGTTACAGTGGAAGTGAGTTTCATCTCTTGGGGTAACAAGAGAGGTGTTCTAAACTTCAACTTGTTTATTTTCTTTGTGATTGTAACAGTTTGTTGAATTGTGCTAGTGAATTGATAATTCTTTGTTGAGATTAACAACTGAATGTAGAATCTCTGTGATATAAACCAATATAAAAATTACCTGTGCAATTTTCTCTCTTCCTTACTCTTTAATTTGTTGAAATTGTTTTAAGGAATATTTATATTTACAAGAAAATTATTAAAAGAACGATTTGCAATAAGAAACCAATTCACTCTCCCTCTCTTGGTTTGTTGAACACCTTAACCATTCTGCTGCGTCACTCTGACAATCGATGACAAGTTGATCATGAAGAGAACAAGAGTTCTACAATATCCATTCAAGTGAAAAAGAATAGAAAATTTTGAGCACACATAGAAGTTAAATTTAGAGAAAAGAGTCTTGTGTGAAATACAACTAGGTTATGTGATTAAACATTGTAATATTCTTCACTGTGGTAAAGTTTTATCCTATGAATTGAAAGTGTGTTTTCTTTCTTTGAGATTGTTTTTCTCGTCATGGTTTAGAGTTGAGGGGAGATTAAAAAGGATACCTGAAGGGGTTAAATTTTGTGTCTAGAGAGATTGTACTTGTGTAACCTGGAGAAGTTGATACTCATGTCTAGAGAAACTATACTCAGCATAATCAAGTGTTTTGATTAGTAAAACATCTTAAGCAATATACTTGAAAGAACTAGATGTAACCCAAGAGTTAGGGTGAACCAACATAAAAATTCTTTATGTTTGATTTGTTTATTATTTTAATCCAAACTAAATAACGTGGGAAAAGAGTTTAGGCTCTATTCAATCCCTTACTTTCTAGAACCATCTACACCAACAAGTTGTAGCAGAGTCTAACTCTTAGGGAATTTGTTACAAGGAAAAGAAAGACTAATCCCATTAACTTAATGGAAGGAGATGGATAACCTGTAAAGCATCCACCAATGTTTAAAAGTGAGAAATATGAATTATGAAAAACTATAATGCTTGCATTGAAGCATTAAACATGGATATACTAGACATCATTGAGAAAGGCATCCCTTCAATCTTGGATGACAAAGGAGATATGCTATCGAGAAGTAAGTTAAATGACAATCAAAAGTATGTATATCAATTAAATGTAAAATTGAAACATATTTTACTTTGTACCTTATTTAAGGAAGAAATATCAAAAGTCCACACCATGACATCAGCCAAATAAATATGAGACACTTTGGCATTAGCTCATGAGGGCTTAAGAGAGGTAAGGTGAAATAAACTCACACTCTTAAGACATCATGAAATATTCACCATTAAAGAAAATGAATCTATTGAATCTAAGATTTCTACATTACAAACTTTGTTATATAGTTTAAGATCTCTTGAAACTGTTTATTGTAATTATGATATAAATGACAAAGTCTTGCTACCTTCTAAAAATGGAATGTCCAGGACACTATTTTAAGAACATCAAAAGATATCGAGAGAATGTTCTGAGAAGAATTAGTGGGCATTCTTATTATACATGAACAAGTATTATGAGAAGACGAGAAGAAAACCAAAAGCACATTATTGCATTGAAGTCAAATCATAAAGGTAAGAAAAACAACTTAACTAAAGATCTTGAGTAATGGATGATGGATCAAACAAGTCTGACTAAAGATGATGAGGAATTGTCTTCTAACAAGAAGAATTTTAAAGAAATCTCTTTAATAAACAATTTAATCTTCATCATGAAAAGTTATTGAGATTCAATATTAATAATGATTAAGATTTGATATATATGAATAATGTACAGCAAGATTATGATTCAATATTAATGGTTAAGAACTAATATGAATAATCTTTAGTAAGATTTTTAGAAGCATGAGAACAAATTTAGAATATAATTATGTTTTTACACCCTAAAATATTAGGGATAATTTTACAACTTTAAGGTGTAAAATTATTTTTAATAATGCTTTTACTTTATCTTATTGAATTATCCTCAAACTTCTAAATTTTTAAATTTCGTGTTAATATTTAAATGAAAAAAAAAAATCATTTTTTATGATATGATGAAACCTTAATGTTCATTTGTCTGTATTTATAGATGTAATATATATATAACCAAAGTTCTAAAGGACATCGAAATCCTTAAAATAAACACTAAGAAAAAAAAAACAAAATACTTAAAAATCTTAATTTATTATTTCATTCAAGGATAAAAATACAATAACCAAAGTATATTCTCTTCAACATTATTTCGAACATTTCAAAAAGTAAAAGCATACCAATCTTACCATAGAAAACGAAATACCCACTCCAGCACCTGATCGGTTTATTGAAAAGAAACTTTCTCTTCTTTCTTTTACACATACATTATAATACATAGACATACATTTCAACTTTTGAGAGTGTCGTACTTCACATCAGATACTTGAGCCAAACCTAGTAAAAACAAATATATATATATATATATATATATATATATATATATTATCTTAATCTTTACTGCAATCAGTAGGATGAAAAGAAACTTTCTTTTCTTCGAGATCATACCCCACATGAAAATCAAACTGTGAGAAACTTCCAATGATGGAAATTCCAGTCATTGTGCTTGGCACTATCGTCAAGCAAAGCATGTTTCGATCTTCGATGTTAATTAACAGGTTTATAGGTTTCAGCGGAACAGTAGCTCCGGTGAACTGAAAGGCAATTTCAGGAAAAGCCAAGTTTTCATGATATGGAAAACAGAAGTTTAGCGGGGAGGGAATATCTTCTTGCACCAGTTCAACGCCAAGGGTTTCTAGCAACGAAGCCGCGAATGTGGAGAAAAAGGTTGGCTCCAGATACGTCAACACCGTGCCGGAATCAATAATCACGTTGCCTTCAGTGCTGCCAGTCGGTACCGTCTTCTGTGCAACGGTGACGGCTTCAAGGTTGAGAAAGTAAAAGGTGGGTAACGACGGTTTGATTATCATCGGAGTTGACACAACTCCGTTTCCCGTTATTATTGCTTCGTTCCCAAATCTCAACTTGCTGGAGGAGGTTGAACTGAAAGGAAGCAAACAGTAGGAGAATTTGTGACCGATGTGGTCACCGATTTGTGAAACCAGCGACAACGGTCCAGCTCCCAGACCCACTAGACCAGTGAGTTTGGTGCTGGAATAAACAGTGAAGTTGTTTATCAATCCACATCCGAAGATGGTGTTAGGAAAAGCAACTGTTTGTGCTCCACCTTGTGAATCATCAAAAGTTAGGGTTTCGGTACTCAAAAGCCCTGCAGAAAATGAACTGTCACCGTATTCGTAGATGTAGACGCATTCACCAGACTCTCCACATTGACCTCGTCCATTTCGGAGTAACGTGCATGGATGTGTGCCACATGAGGTACCCAGGAACGTGGAAGATTTGAGTGGTTCAAACAATGGGGTATCTTGGGGGAAACAGCTTGCACAAGGGGAACATTGTACCCAGATGAGATCACTCCCTGTGTCTACAATGGCAAGCCTTTCAACTGGAGGAGTGCCAATGTAAAATTTCATGAGGTATTCACCTTTGTCAGGGACCAAAGTTGATTGGGGTAGCTTGTTGGTTTGATCTAAGTGATGAGAAACTCGGTTTAGTCGAGAATTTGAGCGTAGGGCAGCGTTTATGATGCGCTGTGATGGGGTGAGAGAAGGGTTGTAGAAGGGTGAGACAGGTGAGTCACGGTGGATAAGGTCGACGGTGAAGCCACTGAGGCTTTCATCGGCTTCTGCAGAGGAAAGAGAATAAACTGAGAAGAAAGCTAAACAGAAGAACAGAGAAGGATTCATGATGAGGAAAGTGATTCAAAAGTGAAGGACTGTGCTTCTATTAATAGATTTCTGAGTCTTGCATGTTTGAAGAACAGTTGCCTAGGATGACATTTGGTTCCTTTGAAAAGTGTAAATGTCTGTTTGGTAGGTTCCTAACGGTAATCAAAAACAGATATTTATTTTTCCATCTCTGGTTGGGTCAACTTAGGCAAATAATGGTTTTCTGTCTCGGCGAAGAGACCAAATGAGAAATTGTTTGATGATTATGGGAAATGGTTTTCGGTCTCAACATGGGGACAAAGAATGAAGAAACTTTTCAATAATATCATGGAAGATGCATCGTTTTCAGTCTCCAAACGTTATATGGTTTTGATTCTCCACAAAGAAAGGGCATATGGATTTCTATAATTACTAGTAACAATACCCTCTTTTAAAATTATATATATATATATATATATATATATATATATATATATATATATATATATATATGTATACATGTATACAAAGAGAGAAGTTTTAAATTATAAACAAAATTATATTTTACATTATATATAAATATGTGTATTATATTCTAAAAAGAATTTTAAAAGTTGAATTATTTTATCGTAGTATCATTAGTGCAGAAATAGCATTTAATGTCACGCGTTTAATGTCTAACAAAAGGAAACTCATAGTAAAAAAAAGGATCGGTGACAGTTTTATAAATAAAACGATATTATAGAAGTCGGTTAGATGGGGCCCGATGTCAAATAAGGTATAGAAATCAGCTCTCCTATCTAGGGTCAGACGTCAAAAGGTCTTTATACAAGACTGAAAAGTCACTTTTTATTACCTTTAAACGTCGGCTACAGGCTCCCAACGTCTAATTGCAAGACGTTAGCTTCCCCTTCCACAAACATCACTAGTGCAAAAACGTTCTTTAACGTCACCCCTTAGACGTCTGTTTCGTGAAAATCCGACGTCTACAAATGAGCGGTGATAAGACAGTCCATTGACGTCGGCGATTTGATGGGACCGACGTCTATTATGTTGCAATTAATGCTATATAAAAATCCCAGGAGCTTACACGTCGGGTGGACAGGGCACCGACGTCTACCTGACTGACAGGAAAATCAAACGTCAACCGGTTCAGCTTTATACGTCGCATAGACGTCGGATCCCGTGAAAAAGCAACGTCCATCAGGCTACAATTAATGTTGTTCACCTAATACCCAGGCCATTAGACATCACGTAGTCAGACACCGATGTCTAAGGCCTGTCTGGAAGGCGGGACGATAAAAATTCTTCAATGTAGACGTCGGCTGTTAGGGGCACTGACGTTAACTTCCCTGACAGGAAACCAAAACGTCAATCTTTTCAGCTTCCTGGAGAAACCGACGTCCCATTTCATTTTAAATAGACCGAGGACTCTCTCAAAATTCAGTTTCAATCTCGTCTTCATCTCTTCTCTTTTTTCTCTGCTTCTCCTCTACTGTTTATCTCTTGTTGCATTGCGTTGTCGTTTCTCATAACGTCATTGTCTTCGTCCTCTCCTTTTTCTCTCTTGCATCCCAGGTGCGTGGTTTTTTTTATGCTACCCGTTTAAACTTTCTTTAGTTTTTTATCGATTATCTTGTCGTTGAACTGATTAAAATTTGCTTTCTTTATGTTGTGTTTTAGTGCAGTTTTGATCCTCTCTTTGGGTAACATAGTGTAACATTCTCCCTTTGCTGGTTTCCTCACAAGAAGAGTGGCGATCTTTTGAGTTTTCTAGTTCTTCCGACCCAAAATGGAACTTAGGTCCTTGACTACTTCTCGACACCGTAAATTTTTTCTGTTGCGGTTGAGTAATGCGAAGTAGCCATGGACCCAGGTTCGGTTTTGGATTGAAAGAGCTAGAAGATTCAAAAGACGCAAGCTTTTTTTGTGGGGAAACTAGCGAGAGGAGAGTGTTATACAATGCTACCGAAAGCCTGGATCAAAACTGCACTAAAACACAAAATCGTTGCGAGGCGTCGGTTAAAGCCATGTCCGACGTCTATAAGAACATAGTCGTCGGTTAGTGTCATTTTAGACTTCTTTATATATTCATGTTGACGTCAGTTTAATCATAGATGGACGTCTATACAGAGTAATTAGACGTCGGTGTGTGTTTAAGTGACGTCTGTAGAGACGTCGGTGGATATCTGTAACCGATGTTGAGTTGGACGTCGGTTCTGATGAATTCCGACGTCCCATAGACGTCACCCGTTTAGATGTCGGATGTGATAGCGACGTTAAAAGTCAAAATTAACCGACGTTAAACAGCGTTTTTGCACTAGTGCATAAAAAATGTCTGAAAATATCTCATTTGGGCGTCAATATTATTTTTTTTTGCCACTTAGACATTGGCCCCCCTCCCCACATATGTAAAAAAGGTTTGAAATTACCTCATTTTGGGTGCCAAAATTAATTTTTTTACCTCATTTTGGGGTCAACTTCAAATACTTTGTATTTTTACCCACTCCAAAACGCGAGCAACAATTACGCGTTTTCTCTCTCTTTGCGTTCAATTTCTTCCTCTACTTTCTCTCGTTCACCATTAACGTTCAAGTAAGTTTTCTTCCACTTTGCAACGTTTAAAATCATTTTACACCGATTATATTACGTTTGGAACCATTATATTTTATTTGCACAGATTAAAATTTGTTTTCATTTACTTTTGGTGTAGTTCTTGGACGCGTTCTAGGACAACTGCGCGGCGATTTTCGAACCATTATTGTGTGCGTTTTTCTTCTCACTCTCACAGAGGTACCTTTCTACTCCTTCACATTCACGGTTAGTTTCCTTTTTGAGTTTTTATGTATATTAGTTTTGCATTTTCATTGGTTGTTTTTAATTGCTTGTTACTACTTATAAAATTCTAAAAAATTTTGTGGTGATTCTTGTGTTCGATATTGAATTTTTGTGGTTTCAGTGAAAGAAAATATTGGCAATTTTTTTTTAAAAAAAAACAACCCATAAATTAACGTCTGTATTAAGAATAAGAGACATCAATTAACTTCAGTTATAAATGAAACAAACAAAAGTTAATTGACATATGTTCAAAGACAACAGACGTCAATTTAACATCTTTCGCTATGGCATCAGACATTTAACCGACATCAAAAGCCTAAAATAACAGACGTTAAAAATTATTTTTGTGTTAGTGAATCTAACTCTCAAATATAAATTTCCATAAATTAAATGATTGATTTATACATTATAAAAATATTTTTATTTTATTTTATATAAAATTTAAATCAAATAATTAAGAACTATAAAATTAAAATAATTAAAAAAAGGAAATACAATGATGAAGTTTTAGAAAATCGAATAAAAGTAGTTAAGGATACTTATATATTTTATTATTAAAAATTTAATACTATAAATATAATTTAATTTAGGCGAGTTTTATTTTATAGAAATCTTTATTTATTTAAAACTTTTTTTTTTAACTTTTTCTATCTTTTCTCTAATATTCTAACTTCCCCTCTCATTTCTTTGAGTATTTGAGTTCATCTTAGGACTCCTAGGGTCAAGAGCCACAAATTTATTTGATCAAATTTACCTATTTTAGATTATGTTGCATGTGACTTTTGAGGGGTTGTACGTGGTTTGAGCTTGCCATATGTAGTTAGAACTACTTGAGGATTTTGGTCAGTGTGGAGTCTGTATGAGAAAAAGTTTTTCATCTGAAGAAAGGAAAGTTAATTTATTTATAATGATTACTTTAGTTTTAAATTGATAAATTGAGTATGATGTGTCCGTTGAATTGGGATTTTATTGCTTGAATTATTGATTTTGGATTGAATTAATATTGTTGTCTATGGAACTTATTTGATTTAGTTAAGATTGTCCAATTTTTCTCGATCCCATGGTTATTTTAAACTAAAACAAGGTATTTTAAACTAAGAAAGAACTATAATTGTATAAATAGTCAAGTTGGACAACTCTATGTATTCAAGTTAAATTGGGAGTTAGAATTCTACCTAATGGTACTATAGAATTGTTGGGCAATACATAGAGAAACCATGATATAGTGAGCTCTAGAGGTTTAGGGCGCTAAGCGACACCTTGGTACTGTTAGACGCTCACAAGTTAGTGAGTCCAATGGTTTAGGGTGTTGAGTGCCACCCTTGATATTATTTTTGTGTAGAAAGTATGAATGTGAAGGTTAAGAGTGTTGTAAAGCCAACTTAGAACTCGATTTAAGCTAACAAAAGAGTGATTTTAGTGTTTGAACTGTGTTGAAGCTTGACTTCACATATTCCTCCTCTCTTGTATCAAATCTACCTCTAAATATGCAACTTTAGATGATTAAGGCCTAGAAGTACTCTTTATGGTACTCTAGGCCCATCCCGGTACCCAAAGATTATTTTGTTGCCTACTGTCCAGTATGAAACATATCAGTGACCACGTGTGAGACTCACCTCTATTACAAATAAGACTTTATTCCAACTACACATCTTTGGTCTATTTCATCTAGAAACATATAGGAAAACTGATTGGACCACAACTTAAGACTAGCTTCCACTTAATCTTAAGCCAATTAAACACGATAAGTGATTAGTTCATCCCATAATCAAGCATAAATCAATTAACCACTTTATACAAAATGAAAATTGCATAAATAAAAGTGTCACCAAGTATGAGAGTTTGAATTTGCTACATCATGCTCCAACACAATAGAGGTTTAGCTCCTCATGAACATTGAAATAAGTACATGCAAGGAAGAGTAAAATATCTCTTAATCCTCTAAGTATGTATCTTTGAATTACAAGGATTATGTGTGAGAAGACTCTCTAGAGTCTCTCTCTAGAATCACCCTAAGAAAGTTAAGAGTGAAGTCCCTTTCTCTCTCTTTCTTCACCTCCTTTGAATTTGTCCAAAATTCTTTTATTTACAGACTTTTGAAACATGGCTCAAGTAGCGGCTCACGACTCAAGCGTTGAGGTTTCCTCCCTTGATGGGTTTCCTTCATGGCTTAGGCTATGAGTTCCTGGGACAAAGCTGCTTGAGGTTGCTTAATAATGAAGTATTCTTTCATGGCTCAAGATCCAACTTATGGTTTTCTCTATGGCTCAAGCCCTTAGTTGGCGCTATAGCCTGGCAAGGCAAATCCTTCCAAAATGATATAGAATCTTCTTCTTTTCTTTCAAATGCAGGCTTAACTCCTTGGATTCACATATTTATGCAAAACAAGTAAAATTGGAGTAGTTATCATAGAATTTATACACAATCAAAACAAGATAAGTGTTAATTAAACATTGAAATTCACTAATATTTATCAACATTCCCAACTTTAAACCTTTGTTTGCCCTAAAAAAAGGTCTAGAATTTAACATATTTATAAAACATCAACCTGGTTCACAAGTTGAATTCATGGTTGCTTTCCTTTAGGATATGTAAGATCAGAAAAACAAATCATATTTCATTTCATAAAGAAATCAAGTAGTATAAGTTTCAACAACATGGAATTAATGCATTAATTGTAAAGAAGTGGACTTCCAACATTAATCACTCTCATGTTTGTGTAGGAAGATGTTATTTGTTCAGTGTTTCGTTCTTCATAATGGAATCTAGCTCTTTCTATGCTTTGTACCACATCTCCATGAGTATATCTTAGACTTAACCCTCAAAGATCACTAAGGACTTTATATTAGCTTGCAATGAGGTTGAGTTATGAAGAATTGATGGTTTTTCAGTGGTCATTGTTACCAATGAGAAGCATTGATACTTTGAAGAGATTTTGATGATGCTGCACTTAAAGACTTGAAGACTTGAAGACTTGAAGAATCCAACACTTTAAATGTTAAAAACATTCTTTCTAGAAAGCATTTGTATAGGAATTATTTTTCAATTGTAACCACTTAGAAGTTTCATAGCTTAGTGATTTCTTGCGACAATAATCGAATATCATAGGAAGCAAAAGTGGAAAATAGTTTGTCTTGGCAATAATCGATTGTCATAGGGGATAATCGATTACCACCGCAAGTTTTAATATTGTCTAGGGTTCGGCAATAATCGATTACCACTAATGATAATCGATCACATTTTCCAAAACCCGTAGCAGTCTGAAATAACTGATTATCACTTGTGACAATCGATCATCACTGGCTGTTGGGAGTTGTCTTTTCACTTTCTGACCCTTAGCCTACATATAAAACCCTTCTAAACCTTTTAAAGGTGACAAAAACTGTTTGAGAGCACATAATCTATTCTGAGGAAGTTCTCAAGTTTGAGTCTTAGCTTAATCTAGTCTTGTGAAAGGAGAAGTTTGTTTGTGTCTAAAAATGCAAGCAGTTCTCTGTTAGTTGATTGAGCTAGTGTTCATTACATCGTGTGTTGAAAGAAGATGTTTTCTGTTATTATTATTTCATCATTCTCATTGTAATCTGAAACTGATTTTTAATGAAAAAATTAATTACTCTTTTATAGTGATTAACGACTGGATGTAGAATCTTTTAATCAAATCAGGATAAATTTTATGTACACTTTTATCTATCTTTGTATCTTTTATTCATAAACTGTTTGATAAAAATTATGAAAAAAAATCAAAATTTTAATAAAACCAATTCACTTCTATTTTTACTATTGTTCACATACTCTTTAAATCATTTCACTGCGTGATACCATAGAAAATAACATCTAAACTGCCATTAATAATTTGAATAACCAGATTTATTTCAAATATTCTTAAAAGAAAAGAAATTTTTTTAACATTTCGTCAAACTGACCTGACAAATATTGCTCACAAAGTCCAAGATTGAATTAAATGGCAAAAGGCCATGAAGAGAACTTGAATTAGTGTAGAACTAAATATTGTGAGTATAGAAAGCGTAATCGATAACCTGGACCAATTCATTGTAACATAGTAAACATAACAATACATTGTAACTTAGTTTGGTTACCATATTTGTTAGAAAGAAGAAAGAATGAAATATTGTATTTCTTATTCAATGATAAAGAGAGAGTACAATTGATATATATAATTGTTCAGAGCAATATAAAAAAGGAATATGAGTATAAAAATATATGAACATAAATGCATAGATATGAATAAAGAATAAAATAATTCCAATATCCCCTCAAGCTGCAACATATATATCCATAATGCGCAGCTTGAACAACAAAGATTGAAATGGTGTTGGATGCAAAGCTTTAGTAGGAATGCCAACGGCACAACCACCAGGTACCAAATTCACCAGTATCTTGATTAGGAAACAACAAGTCAAGGAAAAAGAAGAATTCAAGAACACAATATTAAGTAAGAGAAGATTCAAGAAGAAGAAGAAAATTCAAGAATAAGAAGATTCACTAACAAGAAAGAAGAATTCAAGAACACTAGATTAAGCAAAAGAAGGTTCAAGAAGAAGAAGAAAATTCAAGAATAAGAAGATTCAATAAAAAGAAAGAAGAATTCAAGAAGAAAAAGATTCAAGAAGATGAAGAATAAGAAAAATTCAAGAAGAACTAAAAGAATTTATCAGGAACAGTTCAAGAAGATGATTAAAGTTTTAAGAAAAAGAATTGAAAAGGATGCTTCATAAAAAGAAAGATTTAAGAAGAATTCAAGAAGAAAAAGATCGAATAAAAAAAATTCAATAAAAAAAAGAGATTTTTAGGGGCTGAAGTCAAGACACTGGTGAACCGAGGGGTGAAGGTTTGGTGCATCAGTGGCACAAGTGGCGAAGACGACAACCGAAGATGGTGGCCGGAGATGACGGCCGGAGACGGTGGTCGGAGGCGAGCGGCGGCGGACAGCAACACCGGACAGATGCGAGACAGAAACTAGAGATTGCCCATTGAAGCATAAATGCACAGGTTGAAAAAGAAACTTTTAGGGGCTGTTGGCGGCCATGGCGGCCGACCGTCGGCAGACAACAAAGACAGCGGAAGGGGATCAGACAAGCTCTGATACCATGTTAGGAAAGAAGAAAGAATGAAATATTGTATTTCTTATTCAATGATAAAGAGAGAGTACAATTGATATATATATATATATATATATATATATATATATATATATATATATATATATATATATAAATTTTCGGAGTAATATAAAAAAGAAATATAAGTATAAAAATATATGAATATAAATGTATAGATATGAAAAGAGAATAAAATAATTCCAATAATATTTCCTTATCTTTCCATCAGTGGCACTTAATTTTGCTTTCAAACATTTGAAATCCAAATAAAGTCTCACATTAGAAAAAAAAATAGATATAAATTTATATACATATAAGATATCTTCGTTAATAAAAAAAAGTCTTCTGATAATAAAAATAAATGTGTGAGAAGTTAATCCAAAACAAACAATATCTAATATCACTTTTTTAATATGGTTAATTATTGTAATTAATATAATTGTTAATCAATAATTATAAACTATATTTATCTGTATGATCTTATTACTATCCATAATAATAGGATATGTATTATTAGTATTTACTATGTAAACTATTACCATAAGCCCATTATACCTTAAATGCATTTCTTTCTTTACATGATTTTCATAAAATAAAAACATAAAATACTCTATAATTATTTAGATATCAAAAATATTTTTTACAATAATTTACAGAAAAAAAAAACATATTTAATAATAAATTTAACAATTTATCAGTAGTAAACTTTTTTTTTTTCAAAAAATCTGGTCTGTTTGAACACAACAAAACTACAAAGACAAGAAGGAAACGCGTTTCAATAATTGGGCGCAGCGCGTTCAATTCAAGCATCGTCTTGATCCACTGTCCATTTGTCTCTCTCTTCATTCACGAGCTGTCACTGAGTTCACCTACAAATTTCAAACTCTCGTAAATTCAATTTTCGGTGCACATACAATTCTAGACAGATAAGTTTAAACTGTTTCTTGTTTTGAATATTATTATTATTATTATTATTTTTTGGAAATTGCGATCGGATTTGGAGGGAGATGGCGGCGCCGAATAGAATCGAACGCGCTCACCAGATGTACCGTGAAGGACGATACGAGGAGGCGTTAGGGTTCTACACGGAGGCAATCGCCATGGCTAAGACTAACCCTCAGAAGATCGCTTTGCATAGCAATCGAGCCGCGTGCTTTCTGAAGCTTCACGATTTCAAAAAGGTTACGTCTCTTTTTCGCTCCCTTTTGAATTTGTTATTGGTGCTTTGGTTTGGAAAGCGATCTTCTATGTTTTGTAAAGTGAGTGAATGCTCCAATTTCAGTTTTTATTTTGTTTAATTTCATGAAATTCATTTAATTTGAAATTGTTGAGTTTTGTAATAATTACGGAAGTGCTAAACAATCTTCGTTAGGACTCCTGTACTAGGGAGGAACTGTTTGATTGATCAAAAGCGAGGGTGTGTAAAAACTGGATTTGATTATGTTGATGTTTCAGTTCATTACGTTGGCCGGGGAAATTGCTTGCGAAATTTTTGCAAAATTTATGGGGTGTGAATGGAAAATTGAGTAGATGAGTTTGAATATGTTCATTTCCTTCTCTTATGTCTCTCTAAAGGATCTGCGGTCATTTGTAATAGTAATCCATCAAATTAAAAAAAAAAAAGTTTAGTTTTGATTTACACAGTCAACTAATTAGAAATCATTCTAGAGGTGATTTTAATGTAATTATTGTAAGAATTAATGAATTTCAACTATATGACAATACTTTATGATGGAATAACGGTGTGAAAAAGGTTACAGCATATTCAGTTATATTCTAACAAATACTAGTTGCTTTGTTGATGTTCAATTTTTGGCCTGAGATTGTACAATCTAGTTCTATAGTTGTCGTCCTTTTTATTAGAAGTTTCATAATACATTGGTTTGTGTTTTTCTTTTTTAATCTCTGTTTAGGTTCCACCTAATCCTAGTTGAGTCAAATCAAAACATTTGTTGTTTTATTTATTTTTTTTTTCTGGAAACTTTTTGTTAAAAGTTTTGTAATACATTGGTTATAATTTCAACCTTCTAAAATATACCCCTGCTGATCATTTTTCTACCATTTCCAAGCTTATGCTGCATGTATTCCTGCTTTTTCTTTTTGGGATCCAATCAATCCTTGTTATTTCAGGCAGCAGAAGAGTGTACCTCGGTGCTTGAGCTTGATCACAAGCACAGTGGGGCATTGATGCTGCGGGCTCAAACGCTTGTCACCCTGAAGGAGTATCATTCAGCTCTTTTTGATGTCAACAGACTGTTAGAGTTGAATCCATCTTCAGAGGTTTATCAAAATCTTCAAGCTCGCTTGAAGACACAGTTGGTAGGCACTATTATTTCTTCTCTTTTATATTTTTGTTGCAATTTCACTTGCATGCAATGCACCCTGGTAACCTGGTTTTGTGGTACCAAGAGAATTACTAATTATGGCTACGGGCATATGGTTCCAACTTCGTGATAATAATAATTATAGTTATTATTATTATTATTATTATGGCTATTATTGCTGTTATTCCTTGTCTTTTTGGATTTTACATTTTTCTGGTTAGGATTTTCCTATTTTTTGACACGCCTTTTTCTACATATGCGTTGCACACTGGTAACATGGTTAGGATTTTCCTATTTGGAGGGACACTCATGAAATATATGTGCAAGTTATAGTTATATTATAGTTAGAAAGTGTTTGATTTTATGAATATTGCAACAGGAAGTGGGAAATAATAGAGTTAAAATGAGTAGAGAAAGATGAGTCAGACTAATATTATTTGGCCAAGAATTTTATTGTTGTAGACTAAGTATTTTATCAGCTCGTAGTAAGAAATGTTTTTTTTCCCTATATTCTTGCTCAAGGAAAGTCACTTGCTCCAATACCAGAATCAGAAGAGGAGTTTGAAGAACAGGAAGACGAGGAGCCTGAAGTGATAATTGAAGAGGAGAATGAAAGAGAAGAGATGGGAGGCAAATATTCTTCGATTTCTAATATTATGACAGAACAGAAGGATGAACTCGGTAAAGGCATTGTTATTACCGAATGTGCTGCTCATGAAGCAGAGCCCAAGTTTTCAATGAAGCAAGGGGGAAACCAAAACTATGACTCTAAGAAGTTCATAGCAGATGCTATAGCTCCTAAAGCACCAAGCAGGGAATCCAATGAGGAAAATTCAAAAGGATGGCAAACTATTCCAAAACCAAAAGGACATTCAGCTCTAGACTACGCACGGTGGGATAGTGTTGAAGATGATTCTAGTGATGATGATGGTGACAGTGAAGAAGAAGAATCTTTGCCTCAATACCGGTTTCGTGTAAGAACAATTGGTGTACGTCCTGTAAAGTGAGATGTTTGTACTCTCTACTGTACATTACCTATAAACGGCTGTTTTGATCCCAAAGTGAACATAACAATGATATTTGATGGGAAAGATTCAGTGGCTTGAAATGGCTCTATCATGTTGTACGGCTTGAAGATCTATGAATCCTATAGAAGTACTGATCTGTACTGATTTGGTTTGACTGTCAGTGGTGATGAGCTATTTGGACTCTGAATTTTACATGGAACCCCTCCCTTTTGAAGCTGCTAAACGTCCTGTTGTGATAGCAAGTTTAAAGGTTCGTGTTTACATATTGGACCAAAATTTGGGGTGTTTTTCAGCTGCTGAGGCTCATACAGTGAGTAAAATCCATTCCAGCCGGAGCAGGCTGATTACTTTTCTTGGTGATACTATTTCCACATCTATAAATAATATTCAAATTTCCTAATAATTAACTATTGTACTATTTCGCTATTCTGTCATTTAAAACCAAAATCAAGTTATTCTAATAAGTACGGGCACGAAGCTGTGCTTTATGCTCTGCTCTTTGTTTTTTTATATAATATGATTCATTTGCTTCAACAATTGTTTTATATTCATGTTTTATACAATAAGGGTGTGTTCACTTGAAGGTGATTGGAGGAGATGATTTGGCGAAGAGTGATTGAGTGGATTTGAGGGGATTTAAAGGTGATTTCTTTTTTATGTTTATTTGAGTGAATTCGGAGGTAATTTAGAGTGAATTTAGAGGTAAAGTTTGTGAAAATTAGTGTATGATTTGATTGATGTGACAGTTTTAAAAAATTTGTTTAATTGGTAGAAATTGAAAATTACCAAAATGTTTCTAAGTATTAATGTAATATAAAATGATATTTATTAATGTTATAAACAAAGTCTCACATTAGATAAAATAAGAGATGGACATGGGTTTATATACACATAAGATACCTCTATTGGTTAGAGACCTTTTGGAGTTGTACCAAAAGCAAATCTGTGAGGGTTTGACCCAAAGCGAACAATATCTTACTAGTATGGAAACTTATGTGTGTGTTGAACCTCTCTACAAATGGTCTTTCATCTTTATATAATGCACTTGTAAAGGGTTGTGGAATAAAAAAGTAAAGTTTATTTATAACCATTTTTTGTTGTGAATGTCTCTCTTTCTAAAATGATTCATCCTTTAGTTTTATTTTGAACCTTGGTTTAACTAATGACAACCACCACTTATCTTGGGTTGGTTCATCTCGCAATTGTCATGTCTCTTTCCCCATCCTTTTCCATCTTTGTTTCTTCATTTCAAGTTTCTTTATGTTATTATATGTTCAAAGAGACCTCATCTTTGTTTCTTTATTTTAAGATTAACAAGATTTATGTAAGAGCTGATTTTGTTATTTTTAGAGGATAACATGTTTGTGTTTATGTTGTTTAAAAAAGTTGAAAAAGATCATCATTGGACATTAAGATAACAATGTTATCTATATGTAAAGGTTCACTTCGTAGAGACTCCAAGAGTAAGAAAAGAAGATGAATTCAAGATAAACAAACAAAATAACAAGACTTAAGCATAAAGGGACAGAAGCAAAGAAGAACATAAAGAAACTTGAAATAAAGAAACAAAGATGAAAAAGAAATAGAACGGAAGAGGATAGGAAATGTGCATTTGCGGGGTGGACCACCAACCAAGATTAGTGGTGATTAGTGTCACTTGAATCAAAACTTAAGATAAAACTAAGGGATAACTCACTCTAGAAATAGAGACACTCATAACCAAAACTATAATAACTTTACTTCATTCAACAATCCTCTACAAGTGGAGAATAAGTCTTCTCAAATAAGCCAAAAGATGGACCTCATAACAATAATACAAAGATGATGGATACACTAGCAAAACAGAAAATTTCTTTCTAGAAGTCTTAATGATAAGGCAGATAAGAGAATATTCTTCAATCATTGAAAAATTAAAAAAAAAAAGTGCATTCTCTATCGTCCAAGTATCATAGTAATTCATTTTAAATATATTCTTCTTTTCTATTTTCAAGAAACTTAGCCAAACTAGAGGTGTGGAGAGTACACTTCCTTGGACTGGGCTTCTTCGTGATCTTTCATTTCTCTAAAAGATAACAACCTCAAAAAGAGGAAACATCATTAACAAACCCATGAAAAAAACAGACCCAAAACATGAGTTCTACATTTTTATTTAAAACAAAACTAAACAAAGTAAAAGAAAAACAAAGAAAATAAACTTTCCTCTTATATATGTTTATTTTTCTTAAACATTTTCTTTCATTTTTTTTATAGGAGTTCAGGACTCATTGATAAAGAAGTAATATTTTGAAAATTAAATTTAGCATGAAAAAATAACAAGAAATAATCATCTTTCATGAAATTTAATATCACATCACAACAAAAATTTATCTTGCCTTTTTATAGTCAACCAACCTCCGACTATATTTATGACCTCAAATTTCACTTATTTTTCTAAATCTTCTTTTAAACAAATTTTACTTTTTTTATAACGTTGATGATTTATTTGGAAATAAATAAAAAATTAAAAAATATATAAATATAAGAAGAAAATAAAACACTATAATATGATATATCATTTAACTCTCATGGTTAGGTGAATAAAAGAAAAAGAAGAATTACAATATTCATGTTTAATTACTTTTATATATTTTTTAAATAATAAAAAGTTTTTTTAAATAATAAAAAGATGAATAATTTAATATATATATATATATATATATATATATTCAACAAGATAAATTAACCTCGTAGTTTTACTATATTCAAGAATATCATTTGATTATTCCTCCTTCCAATTTATATATATATATATATATATATATATATATATATATATGTATATATATATATATATATATATATATTCAACAAGATAAATTAACCTCGTAGTTTTACTATATTCAAGAATATCATTTGATTATTCCTCTTTCCAATTTTTTTGGTAACATGAAAAAACTTTATGGTAACATTCTGCACGCACAATACTTAAGGAATTTAGGATTGATGGTATAGAACTTTTTCCTCTTCTCTACAAGTATTTATGGATAGTGATTCTTAAATAACACTTTTTTTACAACATTTAAATATTATTCATGTATCATTATGTGATTAGTTCATAATAATGTTTATAATTATTATTATTTATTATAAAATAATTTTGGACCAACCACAATCACATAGACATAGATATTGAAATATTAATATTCTCTAACTATCATTATTTTTTACAGAAATATATATATCCAAACATATCCATTTGTTAAAAATGGGTTTTAGGTCTAACTCAACCCCACAAAACCGGCTTCTAAGGTACTGAAAAAGTGGCAAATTCTTCCTCGATCTCCTTACCTTTTGTCCTGCACCCCAATCAATATTAAAATTCCTGTTTTATCCTTTTCGAATTTACAAGAAGTTAAAAATGAGTAATTCAGGAGTTATTTTCTTCTTAATTCTCTCAAATTTTCGAAAGTCATTTTTAGTTTTCGGATATGCGAAAGTTCTTTTTAAGGAAAAAAAATAATTATAAATTCTGTAATATCTAGAAGTGAAATTCATTTCCGAATTGGTTAATCTGTAAATTAAAAAATAACTTTCAGATTATACAATTCAAAAACTTTTCAGGCAATCCAGGAGTTTTCCAAATTCTGCAATTAAGAAACTTTTCGGTTTGTGGAAAGTATTTTTAACTTTTGGATGACACAATTTGGAAAGGGCAAAATGAAAAATTTAATATTCATGGAAGTGGAGGAAGAATTTCCTGAGAAAGTAAAAGGAGGGACTAAGCAATCAAAAATTCACTGTGGAAATAGCATTAAGCCCAAATTTTAATTTGCACAGCCTTTTTATGTGGTTTTCACACACATTTACAAGTTCTGATATTCACAACAATCAACAACAAAATGAGCAGGACCAGAAAACTACAATACAAACAATTATTGTTGGCCCTTACATATCAATAATATATGTATAGCTATTTTGAAACTATATATGGCAATCAGATCAAATATGTTCATTTTCATTTAGAAGCCTTGTGGACCTGTCCCTTGTTCTGAATAGCAGCTGCAGACATCACACGCAGACGACGAGCAATTTCTGTGAAGGATGGCCTAACTGCAGGATTGGGTGCCCAACACTGCTCCATCAGTGTTTTCCATTCAAGATCACAATAACTGGGAATTGTAGGTCTCAATGTGTTATTCACAATACCTCCTGCATGTAGTGTACAAGGAAGTGAGAATTTTTTCTTTAGGATACTTGTCAGTTCTGATTTCTTTAACGATTTGCATGTCAGTTCTGATACTTGTCATTTGTAAATTGTTGTGAAAAGTATATGACAAATTAGTTAGTAGAATGAATTTTTTCCTTTTCAAAAAAGTTTGTTGGCAAGTTCCAGACAGGCTAAAAGACTTGTTAAAGGGAAAGAATTAAAGAATTTCATTGATGCTATAAGCATGCATGCATGGGCAATGTAATTTTATGTATACCATCTGATACTGCAACTAAGAATTTAAAAATAGATCTCAGCTGTTTTTAAATTTATACATATTAGCAAAAGGCATTTGTTTTCTATAATTTTCTCATCAACAATGTGAGATGTCGCTGCAAACTTATACAAGCAACATATCATACATTTCAAGGAAGGAGGGGTGAAAACTTTTGAAATTCTAATATTGTAGTAATAAAAAAGATTTTTAGCTTGCCCAATGAGTTTTTGCTATCCTGATTGTTTTTCCCTCAGATTATCTAAGGTTGTTCTGTAAGAAAGTAGATAACTTGAATTTAAAAATGAAATGAATATCTCCATGAGTTACAATTTATTATAAAATCAGAAAAATGGTAAAGGTTGTAAAACCAGAGAAAAAACAGAGAGTTTTTCTTGTGAAGATACATGGATAAAGGGAGACAGAGTCTACTTCAATATTTTGAGTCCAGTTGCTTATATGTTACAAAAGTTTTCTCTTTAATTAATAAAAGAGATGTAAATCTGAACAAAATATGCTACTACTCATTCTCACCTGACAACTAATCATATAACCAACTTTTCCATAAAACAAGGTTTATAATTAATATCAACCTGACATGACTTACAAACAACAAATAAATAAAATCTTAGAGTATCTAGAAAAGTCTCATTTTCTAACAAAATTATATTATGAACAAGTTAAAGAAGTAAAAGCTTAAAGAGGTCACTTGAGAGCTTCTACTAATTAGCTTATGTATAAGATAATTTTAACTTTGGTGGTGACATTTTGTCTTTATATTTTTCTCTCCTAAAAGTCTTGATGGTTCCAAACATTTCCTTACTTTGGTTTAGCTATATTAGTTGCTGTTCAGGTTTTCCACATTTGATCGGTTTTATAGTAGTTAAATTTTCAAAGCGTAGCCTGATTGTTGTGAGATTTTAATGGAACTATCAATTCAATGCAAGTACTATATTGATGCAAACTAGTGCCTGATAAAGGTGAAATACTATTAGAGTCTATACAACAGTAAGTAAAGCTCCAAAGAGAAGAGAAAAGAACCGCACCAATAATTGCACCATAGTGCATATTAGCATATGGCTCTTCACCAGTAAGAATCTCCCATAAGACTATGCCGAAAGAGAACACATCAACCTAAAGATAGAGGTAATAGCATTAATAATCAGTGTTTCTCAAACAATAGAGACAGAAGAGACAATAAAGGACAACATAATCCACTCAATGGTGTGATTTATTTCTTTGCGATGTTAAATTTGTGAGACAAATTGGAACAAGATGAAAAAGTCTTCATAGGGAGGTGCCAATTCTAAATTTCCACTAATTATTTGAAAATTTACCTTTTCTGAGACCTTGTTGCTGCTACCGTTTAGCAGCTCTGGTGCCATCCAAGGTAGAGTTCCACGAACACCACCAGAAACAAGGGTGTTTCGCTTAATTTTTGATAGGCCAAAATCACCAACCTTGTGAAAAGCAAGCTTCTTAGCTTTGTCACAGTGAAGAAAAATTTATAATAGAATGTCTAATCCCCAACTTTACTAGATACCTTGCATATTGGCCGTAAAGGATCCTTCAAGTTCACAAGCAAATTGTCACATTTCAAGTCAAAATGCACAATATTTTTTGAGTGTAAATATTCCATTCCAAAAGCTGCATCCATGGCTATTATCAACCTCTTACGGCGATCAAGATATCTGGAATAACAATAAGACCATGCAAAAATCTGACCATTTTTCTTAATAAAGCAGTCAGTGAGACCTAAGGATTATAGTAACCAGCAAAATGTCAGAACTTTCATTAAAAAATATTTGCCAATTCGTAGACATTCAATAAATTAAGATGAGGGTAATGAATCCTCTCGTATTAAACTTTCGTATGACCTTGTGTGGAAATTATCTCTATAAATATTCACCAATTTTGATAAGGCACAATATATTTAATGTTTGCAAAGAGAGAGAGAGAGAGAGAGAGAGAGAGAGAGAGAGAGA
>NC_028355.1:28980035-29020692 GCF_000741045.1 Vigna radiata var. radiata | reverse complement strand
AGAGAGAGAGAGAGAGAGAGAGAGAGAGAGAGAGAGAGAGATCTTTTGCAGGATTAAATCATGTGAAATTTTGATATGAAAGGATGCTTTCACAAGGATAATGGATACATTACCTATCCTTACGAAGCAAAACATTCCTGAGAGAACCATCCACCATGTACTCAGTGACAGTGGCTAATGTTGCTCCTGGTCCATCCTGGACTACACCATAAAATGCCACAACATTTGGATGGTGAAGCTTGGAAAGTATGTCAGCTTCACGCCAGAACTCTATTGTCTGTGAGTGGAAATGAATACCATAAAATAAGCCTCTTTAATATGAGTGTGTGAGAAAACGTGTAGGCTAAAGGCAATAAGTGTGGAATTATTTTCCTTGAATCTAAAACAAAACAATATATGGGTATTCAAAGATAATCCTAACTAATGAAATAAATCTCCTGAAATAAACTTCTAATCCAAACCCCTTAAATTTAGAGATTACTTACAACTAAATCTAAATTTATTATACAACAAGTGCGAAACAATTCCATCCATTACCCTCTTCTAATTATTCTTTATAAAATTTCAATACGTTTTGTCCAGTCACGCTGAAGGTGATTATGTCCAATGCTATTGCTCATTTATTATCACAGTAGAGCTTCATATGACCCTCCAAATTAATCTTCCAAGTAATCTAAGATCATTTTTGGCCATAGTAATTCACCACCACACTGTGTGTTTTGCTCTTTAAGTTTATGTTGCAGGAGACATCAATTGTTTTGTGGGGCCAAGTCACAATCAAATTGTGATGCTTGGATTCTTACGCTCTTAACTAGAAAGAATTGCATTCTAACAAACAGTTATAGTTTTTGACCTAGTGGTAAGTTCTTGATCCAAAGTTTCCACTTTGGAAAATGTAATATTCAGTTGTTGATCTTCTATCAAAAAGAGAACATGTATAATCAGCATTAGTGTAGGCTTCAAGATTCAGTCTTCCATTCCTTCAAGTACTGCTGAACTATGTTTGGGGAAGTTTAGCTTCTTGGGAACTATGTTTTTTGTTCTTTTTTCTTTTTCTCTTAAAAATATTTTTCACGTGATGGCTGATGATGTATTTTAGGGTGTCAACCTAGCTGAGATACCAAAATATATAGTAATCCCTGAGTTTTTATTTAAAAATGCATGAATGGGCTGATGACACTCTGAATGAGAAATGTCCGTCCAAGTGTGAGTAAACTATATTAATATTCAAATCTAAAATCATCCATTTTGTCTATGTTGGTTCTTCTTCAACTTTACATAACTTTTTTATTAGGATCCATTGGAATTTACTGGTTTGCATCCATTTTTTCCAGTTTCTGCCAGCAAATCATTTACATATTTTGGCTGATATAAAAATTCCCTGGTTAAAGTCAGCTACTTCAATCCCCACGAAAGTCTTCTAAGATCTTGGTGATAGTAAACTACGACTAAATGTACCGAATAAACTCCTAATCCCAACCCTTTAACTTTAAGAATTTCCTACTACCAAATCCATATTTATTATACAATAAATGTAAAATATTTACATTCATATTTTGACAGAGTGACCTGACAGAATCTAAAACATGGACAGAAGGATCAGAATCACTCAAGCAAAATTACCAGTCTCTCTTGTTCTGAAGATCTACCAGCGAAGCAGCTTTTCTTTATTCTTTTAATAGCAACATCCGATCCCCTCCACTTTCCATGGTACACAGTCCCAAAGGTACCAGAACCCAGCTCTCGCAGCTCTTCAAGATCATCATTCTTTATGAACTGCCATTAACATTATAAATATATCTATTAAACTGAATGTCAGTAAATCTTATGAACTCATTATATAATTTCAATACATAAAGCAACGAAGCCATCATCTAGTACAGATTTTCTTCTGGTCAATATTACAGAAATAAATTTATATAGGATATGCATTGCCATCATCTCAGTAGAGAATGCATGCTACAGGGAAAAACAGATTATGAAATGGTCGTGGATTAATGAGTCAATTAACACCAAGGTTGGCGAAGAGTGACATGGTACTTTTCAAGAATAAACTAAGATGGAGCATCAAAGTAATTATGCAAGGTATAATAAATATCCAGCCAGAACATATTTTCACCAACAAAATTTCATCAGTTAATATTATAAGTTTTGGATCATAACTTCTGAAGTGGGCAATAGATAGGTAGACTAAAATTATATTCTCTGCAGAAAAGGCAGGCAGGTAAAAGACATCAACGCAAACAAAATAATACATCCAAGCGTAATACCTGCACAGTACTGATGTCAAAAGTCCCTGCCAAATCCACATTCCTTTCTTCATTCTGGTCATCCTAAATTCAATCCATTACAAGCAAGATTGTCACCAAAAAAGAGAAAATCTGTGCAGGCTCTAAATATAAAAAAACTATTAATATCATACCTCCAGGTATTCAGATTCCTGTGGTCTTATGTTTTCCATTATGGTGTCCATGTTCTTATTTTCATTGCCCTTTAGCTGGGAATGCTCATATTTTGGTTGAAGGAGAGTTGATTCTGTTTTAGTTGTTACAGGTACATTTTTCTGATTTTCGTCACCACCGAAATTTAGGTGAGATTCCTTGTGTCCTGCCAAAGCACCATCTGCCAGTAGAGCAGCAGACTGCTGAGAATTACTATCCCCATCTGGAACTTTACTCACTGCAGACGAAAAATCAAGATAGTCCTGATCAATTAGAGAAACATTATCAAACCCCTCTTGGGCCAAGTTCTGAAAATATGACCAACGTTTAGGCTCATGATTGTCCATGTGTGAGCTCAAACCTGCTCTATCTGCTGGTAACGGACCATTACTTGATGAATCTTCGGAAAGTATTGCTTTGGAGAACATATCATGAAGGATATCACGGGGAAACCTGTCCTCAATATCAATAAGAATGTCTCCCTGAGCAGTAGGTCTTGGTTTAACTTCTGGGGGGAAATTTTGAGAATCATCTTGGCCTGTGTTTCCAGTTGAAGGAAAAGACACAGCTTGGACCTTACCGTTATCCAATTCCCTGGTAGAAACTTCAACCAAATTGAGGTCTGGAGGTTTAGATACTACGTTCAGATTATGATCAACTGGAAGAACCTGATGAAAAGCCAGATGTCCAGTACCTTTGGGTCCATCAACTAAGAGGATGTTATGGTTGTCTTTGGAACGATTGGCATCATTTCCAGAATGAAGGATCTGGTCCTCAATTCCAGTAACCTTATTATCTACTAACACTTGCTTCAACTCAGAATTCACAGGCAATGATAACTTTGAATTCAACTTATTTGTTGCATCAGGCCACTGTTTGTATGTTGGCGGTGGGGCAAATCCATCATCAATGGTATTGCCATCTACTTGCAAAGGCTTTGGTGCCGATCTGGACATAATGTTCTGATTTGACATATTCCCACCGTGCAATATGTCACTGGATTCTGTTTCTGAATTCTTCTGGCTGAAGTCAGAAAGCAAATCGGACATGAGTAAGTGAGAACCATACGCATCATCTGACTTAGTAGATCGATTCAGCAAATCTTCCTGCTCCCTTGGAATTCTCTCTGAATAATAGACTCTGTTGGGAAGTGGAGGTGGTTCAAGGCTACCGAAATCAATCACATTGGACTCAGCATCAACCTGAGCACGGCCGAATGCATCAGTGGGTGTAGTATAGAAATCATCTTCACCAGACTTAGGAGTCTGTGTGCGATTCATACTCCCGATTAATGAATAGGCATCTTCAGACTGCTGGTGCTTACCCTTGTTCTTTGATGGCACTGCAGGATGAAGCCCTTCTGATAGAGCAGCAGTAACTGGTGCCTCTGGTAAATTAGCATGCAAATTTCCCTCAAATGGCAGCGAAGCAATAGGATATGGTGCTTCCAAGGGGAAAACTTTTCCTGGATCGTTGCCTGTATGAATGAAATTATCACCCTTTCTTTTTACCAACATGTCTGGCATAGCTGAAACTTGTACCTGCAACTCACTGGATGTTTGTCCATCATTCATGATCCCTTGGTTAACAAAACTTTGAATAGGCACAGAAACTGGAATCTCTCCAATATTGCGAGCAGAGTTGTTAGAAGGACCAAGACCGTGCTGTAGTGGATATTGACTAGCTTCCCCTTGGTGAATAACCGGTTCATCATAAAACAATGGATGGGTTTCAAAAGCACTAGAGGAGATTGGAAGCATTTGTTGTGAAGATTGAATAGTCAATGATGATTTAACATTGTCAGTCAAAGATGAGCCACTAACACCAAATGAGTCCATCAAAACTCTGTTGGTCTCCCTCTCATTATTTTGTTCACTCAATTCATGCAAGTTATTGGTAGAGCCACCTGCGGCATGAAGAATTGAGTTGTTTCTTGAACCCATGCTCATGCCATTAACAGCAACTACGTACTGGATTTCAGAATCACCGTCAATGCTACCTATGCCAAACTGAGTATCATCCAAATCATTTATAGAGAACAGAAACATCCTAAGCTTGGTTGATCCTCGTTCACCTTGTAAATCATGACATTCCTCCATCATATTCCGCAGATCCTCATCAGAAGATACTGAAACTAACGCATCAAGATCTTCTCCAGGGAGCTGATACTTTATCACATGAGGTTCACTATAAATTAATGATGTTTTCTGCATAAGCTCCGGCAAACGTATGTCCCTTCTTATACTTATAATACGCGTTTCACCCCCAACATATCTAAGCTTTCCATCACTAGGCCTTGGCAATATTCTTCCCCCAAAGCTGCATAGAACCTTCATCTTCATGGATGAAATTTCAGATGCACTGGAAGGGGCAGTACCATGAAGGACTCGGTAACTTTCTTGATTGGATGAAGTTCTAGGAATTGATCGAGCTGAACCATAATTACTTCTGTCCTGGTTTTGAGAAGAGTTCCTTCTGTCAAACTCTTTAGGACCCTTTTCAGTCTTTGTGAGCACAGATATATCAGATCCACTCTCAGATCCTGAATGTCCCAAAATGCCTTTCAATTCCATATAGCCTGTTGAATAGTTGGGATCACCCACAACATTTGGAAATGGAGGCTTCCTGAGATTCACCCTATCTCTCATAAACTCGAGAGCAAATTCCTCACCTGTCTGTATGGAATAGTTAAGTACAGGTTTATTTTCTGACACATTATATGCTGGAGGCCGTGCATTGATATGCATGCCATCACGATGGTCTTGAGGGACCAATTGCTGTGCAGAATGGAATTCCTCAGTTCTAGATTCCATGGAATTGTATTGATGTTTCTGCATCCTTGGCAGTCTTGTCAAAGCCTCATTTGTGAAGTTAAATGCATGGATTTACTGTAATGCCATACTCCTGGGAAGAGACACTTAACATCGTGTAGAAATAATGCACCAAATACTGTAAATTCAATTTCCAAATCTCAGAAACAGGACTGCAAATCTTTAAAAGTTTGAACTCTTGACCCGTAGCAATAGGTCAGAAAGAAGATTTACCATGCTCAAGTTTGTCACCATAATCAACACATGGAGAAGCTTCCGCAATCTTAACTACCTTCAGAATATGTCACCCTGTGTGCATGATGAAACTTAGAAACTGCTCAGCGTGTAAGATATAGCAATATACAGAAACAAGTACATGATGGGAGAAATTACACCCAATAAAATCAATTAGAAAATCTATCACCAACATATTAGAATTGTCAAAATATTCACCTTATCGCAAATAAAATCAATTTATTTACCTGCCATACAAGAGAAAAAAATAAATTGTCTTGACCTGTTATAGTTGTTTGAAGAATGCTCACAATATATCTCTCTACAATCTGAAAGTTTAGGATTATAAGTCTAAGGTTGTTCCTTCATTCGAAGTCCGGTATTTGGTAAAGGTAAGTTATTTATCTTCTATAAATTTCTTTCACTCCCTACTCCATTCCTTAATTACTCTTCATTACTTACACTGACTACATGAAAAAGAAGAAAGAGAATTATAAAAGTTTTTGCAGTAAAAATTAGACTTTGTTTTCTAATACTAATAACAGGATGTAGAGAATCAAAACCCAACAACAAGCACCAAAAAATGGGGGAAAATATATTACCCGTCTTTTTTAGCAAATTAAATGGAAAAATATGTTAAAAAGATATTTAGGTCATCTAAAAATCGACCTATATATTAGATCACTTCTTCTCAACTCCCCCATGATCATATAATCCGAAAATTATCAAACTTGACTCTTGATTTAACCTTTCCCAGTCAAAACACAGCATGCAGGATCATAAGAACACAAATCAAGTTTGACTCAATCAACAGCAGAAGACATGACTAATCATAACAAAATCACGGCTGAATCGGAAAAGGATGGAACAGAATCAACTAAATACCTGACTGATGTTTGTTTTGAGCTTGATACATGTATGGCTCAAGAAGGTTTCAGAGGAAGTGCCATGGCAGGTATCTGGGGGGAAACTGAAATCAAATGAAAAGGTATATATGGGAAAGAAACCAAAAAGAATCCAGCTTTGTCTACCCCATCTTTTGATCTACCTTTTCTTCTTTTGGGTTCAAAACAGGCTGAATCTACTTCTACTTCAATGATCCTTTCGGAACAAAATGACAGCACACACTATCTCTTCTCTCTCTCTCTCTCTCTATTTCTCCTCAATTTTGGAATAAATTAAGTTTTTATGTCAGAAAAACAGTCAAAGGAGTGAAGAAACAGTTATGTCCAAAAACTTCCACCCTTTTTTTATTGTTCTTACTGCAATAGTTCGTTAATAGTTAGCCACGTGTTGGCTTTCCATGGAGAGAAATTTACCTTATTATTATCATATTATTGTTACTATCATATTATTATTATTATTATTATTATTATATATATATATATATATATATATATATATATATATTAATATACTGAAAAAGATAATTAAAAAAAGTTTTACGAACAACTTGTCGAAAAACATTAGAATTGACGAAGGTGAACCGTCATAAAAGCATATAATAAAAACCTGTTGATGAGAAAAGAGAAATAACTGCATGAACAATGTCTGTATAACTAATAAAAAGCATTTTCTTAAACTGTGTTATCCACAATTCATATTATAATGATTAAACTTATCGTAAATATTCTAAATAGGAATATATAATTTATTTTAAAACTCTAATTTATTTGGTCAAAATTTCAAACTTTTGAATTACACACTAGTCTATGTTTTTAAAAGCTTTTGGCATTCTGTTCTTTAGACGGAACTTGTTGAAATATTAAAGTCTCTTATTTTTCTTTCAAAATGACGAATCAAATGTCTTTTCTTCTTTATTTAAAAAAAATGCATTTTCTTTATTTTGTCTTTCACCTAGAAATAAGGGTATGAAATTCTTAATTTAGAATAATCGGTAAAGTCATATCTTTAAAGTAACTTGAAATGTGAATCCTTATTGGTCTGATTAATCCAACCATGATTATACAATTCGCTTTTGCTTTTCCTGTGCCTGGATATTGATATACACGTTTTAATCAAACTAAAGTGGCTCATAAACATGAAACCAATTTATATCACGTGAATTATAATCCTTGTCATCGTTTGAATAAAACTAAAAAAAGCTCTATTTTTATTAGTGCTATCAAACGAGTCATTGAGACCAATCCACCATGGATTGATCACTTAGCAAATCAACCAAATTCGGTTCATTTATTATTAAGTCAGAAAAATTTGAATCTAGTTCAACTCACTATAAATGGATGGGTAAACGGATTAGCTCACTAGCTCACTGGCTCACTT
This sequence comes from Vigna radiata var. radiata, assembly GCF_000741045.1. Lineage (NCBI taxonomy): Eukaryota > Viridiplantae > Streptophyta > Magnoliopsida > Fabales > Fabaceae > Vigna > Vigna radiata. The sequence continues at coordinate 29,012,924 of NC_028355.1, read as the reverse complement.
AATTACAATTTTTTTAAATAAAAAAATTACAAATTTTCTATTATTTAAATCTAAACAAATTTCACTCTCAAATTTAAAATGTTTAATTAGTTTTGAAAATAGGAAACTTAAATAATTTTTTCAACCAAAAAGATAATAAACATTTTTTATAAAATTAAAACTAAATTTTAATAAAATAAAATTAGGTAAGTGGGTTAGTGGATTAATCCAGTCCACCATGGATTCAACTCGAATAAACTGATTTTAAATAAGTCGGGTTAAAATCTGATCCCCATAAAAAAAAATATAATTTTTTCAAATTCAACCTAACCTGAACTCATAGTAGTTCAAGTTAGTTCGCCAGCTGTGATTCATTTTGACAGCTCTAATTTTTATTACCATTAAATGAATGTTCTCAGAAATGGAAAACTAAAATAAGTTGAAAAATAAAATTAGGATAATGAAATTTAGACAACATTTTTTTGATAACATTTGAACATTGATTACGTGTTAATCTGTGATTATGGAGTAATTTACGACCCATCACAGATTGACATATAATCAATGTTCAAATGTTGTCAAAAAAAATATTGTCTAAATATCATTATCCATAAAATTAAAATTGAATATCGAATCATCTAATAGAAATAAATTAAAAATGGAAGAAAAAAGTATTTAGTATTTTGGACTATAAAATAGACAATACGTCATATTCAATTTTAAATCGATGTTTTTTCAACATATTTAAGATCGGAACACAACAACAAAGAGATATAATTAGGTTTCACCATCCTTTTACCAGTTGGTTCTTACATTGATGCAAACAGTGGTTGTGTACCAACTTATCAATAGATGTAGCGGTATAACTTAATGCATCTTTTAACAGTGATTTACTAAATTATAATAATAAATAGATACAAAGTTCATAAATATAAGCAGATTTTGCAAAATTAAAGTAAATCTAAATCTACTTTATTAAGAGTTTCTAATTTCTAAAATTCAGAATTGAAAATAAAAAGACAGAATAAAATTAAGGGGCTAAATGACAAGTTTGAATTTGTACTATGGTGGTCGAATGTACAACAAAAATTTAATCAGACAACCATTGAATCATCGAAAAAATATTAGTATACCAGATAGCATTTCCCCTGGTAATGAAATACAACTTTGGAGTACCATTCAATGAATAAATTCAGCAGTATCCATCTTAACCAAGAAAAATCATCAATGACAACATTGGTATCACCATCACCATCACCATCACCATCATCTAGATGCTTTTTGGCCCGATGATTTAGCAGCTGCAGACATTATGCGCAATCGTCGAGCTATTTCTGTGAAGGAGGGCCTAGCCGCAGGATTGGGTGCCCAACACTGCTCCATCAGTGTTCTCCATTCAGAATCACAATGATTTGGTATTGTTGGTCTTAATGTGTTATTCACAATCCCACCTGTTTAAGAAGAAAGCATTTGTAGCTGTATGATAAATAACTAACTACACGTAGTTGTCTGACACATTTTACTATGATGCCTAGAGTCCTAGGTGTAAACCCCTGGGATTTCTCCTCCTTTTCAACTTCTATAATTGATATTTACACATTTTCATTTGAAAGTGGTAGTTCTTTTGAAAGCCCAACCCTCCCCAGTTCTCCAACCTTAATTCTCAACTTTGATTACTAATGTCACAGAAGCTGGTTTACTTACTGTTTTAAGAAACAACAGGAGAAACTTTCCTAATATTTTAACTTCAATTAGAAGAAAAAGCCAATTTCAGGAGGTTACAGAAAAAACGAAATTGCTCAGAAATGAAAAAGAACTTAAGAAAAAGATCATACCTATGATTGCACCATAGTGCATATTGGCATATGGCTCCTCACCGGTTAGAATCTCCCATAACACTATGCCAAAGGAGAACACATCAACCTACAAATAACAATTCGTTTTCAGCAATCAATAACTCCAAACGACAAGTTTTGCTGATAAAAACAAATGTGAATGTACACAGAAATAGAGGTGGTATAAAAGCATTGTAGATCTCCTATTCCCTTACAAAAAGATTCCAAAAGTACAATATAAACAGAAAAATTTGTATGTTTAAAATGTTCAAAGTCAAATAATTTTACTTAAATTTATATTCCAATGCAAAGTTATCAATATTGGAAGCAACACAGCAAGATGGCCTATATCCAGATATTTTTCAGACAAATTAAATAATTTATGCAACATATATAAATGCTCGAAAATTAAAAACTAATAAAAAATTTGGAACAGTGTTCACACTTCAATTATTTTTTTTTGAAGTTATAGAAAGTGACCGAGAAACTTGAACTTTGCCCCTAATATAAACCCCCAAAGTGATGCTATTTTGAGGGAAAAAAGATATCTTTTATCTGAAACCCCTTACTCTAGTGCTGCTAAAGGCCACATTGTCGCATAGACACCCACTATAGCACTCAAGCAATAGCTACCGCTGAAAAATGAGAGGAAGAACTTGATCCTAGATACAGTGAACTAATAAACAGACCTTTGCCACTATTTTAAAATCTAGAAGAGAGACCAATACAACTCAGATCCTTAGATAAATGTGACCATAGAAGATGCATTTCATTCAAACAGATAAAAATTCCACCTTTTCTGAGACCTTGTTGCTGCTACCGTTCAGAAGCTCTGGTGCCATCCAAGGAAGAGTCCCCCTCACACCACCAGAAACCAAGGTATTTCTTTTAATTTTTGATAATCCAAAATCCCCAACCTAGAAAAGCAAATTTCTTAGTCTTCTCAACCTCTAATTAATGCTGAACATTTCATGTTCACAGAAAAGCGAAGTAAAAGTCCCACAGATTAGTTACCTTGCAAATAGGCCGCATAGGATCTTTCAAGTTCACCAACAAATTGTCACATTTTAGGTCAAAGTGTACAATATTTTTTGAGTGTAAATATTCCATCCCAAAAGCTGCGTCCATTGCAATTATCAGTCTCTTACGAAAATCAAGATACCTGCAACAAAATCCAAATCCTTTAGTAAAATACAAGAATTATCACACATTTCGTATGGCAAAGGGACTTTTATTGTTTTATAGCATGACTTTCTCTTAAAATAAGAAGCAATAGTAAGCCTTGAACTGATATAATAGCACCATACTGATTATTTTCTTAATACAATGATCAAAAATAAAAAACAACATTTTAGGCAAAATTGGTTAATAAAACTAAATAACCAAAATGTTTTTCTAGGTGTGTTACCTATCCTTGCGAAGTAACACATGCCTAAGAGAACCATCCACCATGTACTCTGTAACAGTAGCCATTGTTCCTCCGGGTCCATCCTCCACTACACCATAAAATGCCACCACATTTGGATGATGAAGCTTGGAAAGAATATCGGCTTCCCGCCAGAATTCTACAGTCTGAAAAAGTAACGTCTGTTAGTGAGAAGGCCTTTCATGTAAATGTAGGGAGAAGGAAAAAAGGACAGCTAAACTGGAAAGTCATAGTGCATGCCATCAGACATAAATTAAATTTTAACTTACCAGTCTCTCTTGCTCAGATGATCGACCAGTGAAGCAGATTTTCTTTATTCTTTTGATGGCAACATCTGTTCCTCGCCATTTTCCATGATACACGGTGCCAAAGGTACCAGAACCCAGTTCCTTCAGCTCTTCAAGATCATCATTCATTATGACCTACAATTTGCATTCCAATAAAGGAAAAAATGAATTAAAGATTTTAAGGCCAGTGATCAAGCAACCATAAACCCTAATAATATTAGAGCTAATTCCTCTTGAGAATGTTGTAACACAAACATCAAGCAACTGCAATCCACATAAAGAAATGTCTTAGTCTCCACACATTGTGTTAGGATATAAGGAGAAGGAGAAATCAGTTAAGATAGTTAGAATATTAATGAGTTAATTAGTTACTTGAGACATTACTTAGATATAAATAAGGAAAGCAGGATAGGAGAGGGTGATATTCATTTTGTAGATTGACAATTAGTTCTCTGTGAAAAGAGAAATCTTTTGTGAAGTGAAGGATTTCTCCTTTCACAAGGAGCTAATGCTCAATCTACAAAATGAGTATCCCCCTCTCCCATCCTCCTATCCTTCTTCCCCTATTTATATCTAACTAACACCTATTCTAACTGTCTTAACTGATTTCTCCTTTCTCAAGTTTAGGAATAATCCGTGATATTCTATTTTATGAGATGCATCCGCTTTATGTACACAGGAGCCTGCTGATAGTTTTAATAGGAAAAACTTCTACAACTAGACAACAAATCCCTGTGATTATGGGCTTGTTTCTACACAAACAATCCTAGTATTAATAGCAAGATACTCTAATGATATAGAATAAAAATGTAGTAAGGCTAACATATAAAACTTCCTGAAATGTATCAGCAATAATCATTGTTTCAACACGCTTTGAGCAGGAAATTTCTAAACATCCAAAATAAGAAGGAATCAACGACTACTGATGCAATGAGAAACTTAAAGGCAATGATCATTGATGACTGGTTAGTCAAGGGTTTGAATATAAAATCAACCTCATGACATATAAAGGGTAGGGGATGCATAAACAATCCTCTTCCCATACCATCACCTAGTGAGGAACCTTCTGGTACCAACGTACATTAGTATTTTATACAAGCTGTAAGGAATTTAAATGCCCTTTTTCTAAATATAGGAGATTGGAAATAGAAAGAAACATTGGGGGATTTTGTTATTATTGCAATTTCTGTGACACTGAGAATTTAAATGGAAATACGATGATATGATTGGATTAACATGATCAGGTCATGTTCATCAATAAAATACAAGCCTCCTAATCTACTGCAAAGTGAAAACTAAAATTTTCAACCACAACCTAATCAACCGTTGATAATTAAATGAATAATTAAGAACCACACCAGGAAAATATGCATTCTCAATATTATTCTAATTAGCATCTATTTTATAAACTACAGATGTCGGATAACCAGTGATGAAATTTCTTCAGCAAAATCTCTTTAATTCCCGTACCCACAATTGCAAACACAAGAATGCACTCATGAATAAGCATCTTACCTGCAAAGAACTCGTATCAATCTCTCCCAAAGAAGGATCAGGAGGATTTAGATTGTTATTCCTTTTTTCAAACATCCCAACCTAAGTGATAAGAACTTTTGTAAGCATATACACATATTTATAAATAGTCCAAAAACCAAAAATAGTTAAAATCATACCTCGCATTCTGACTCTTGAGCTCTTATGTTTTCCATCATAGCATCAAATTGCATGCTTTCAGTGTCATTCACTTGGGAATGGTCATAGTTAGACTTTCTTTCTCCTCCAATTCTTCCAAGCAAATTTTCTTCAACAAAATCGAGGTGGGACTCTGTATGGTTCAGAGAAACTTCATCAGTTGCTAAAGGTGTAACATGTTGAGCTCTATCATCTCCAACCACTTTTCCTATCGCAGGTGCAAACCCAAGATGATCTTGGTCAATAAGAGACACATTATCAATGCCTGCTTGAGCCAATTTTTGAAAATACGACCATCGTTTAGGATCACAATTTTCCATGTTTACACTTAAGCCCACTCCATTTGAAGTTAATTTATGGAAACTAGAGGGGTCTTCTTCAAGTACTGCTTTAGAGAATATATCAGTGAAAAATTCACGGGGAAACCGATCATTAATATCAATAAGGATGTCACCATGTGCTTGTTTCATGATGACATCAGATGGAAATTCTTCAGAATCATCATCAATATTCCCATTTAGAGATCCAGGTAAGGCTTGCACATTAACATTGTCATTAGACTCTTTCACAGAGGTATCACCCCAGTCAACCTCTGGAAGAGTGGATGCAGGATCATCAAGATTCTTACGAGAAGAAACATGGTGCAAATTCTCCAAGTCAGGTTTACTGGCTTTTGTCTCATCAATCAGGGGTTTGTTATAGCTATTGTTACCATTAATTTTCATTTCCAACCCAACAACATTATCTTTATTTAACACATCTGTGTGTCCTTCATTGTCCGATAATACCTGCCTCAGCTCAGGATTCACATGCTCAGTTAGCTTTGATTTTATCATAGTGTTTGCATCAAGCGGCTGTTTGTAGATTTGATTATTGACAATCCCATTATCAACTGAAAATACATTTGCATGCAACGGATTTTCTGTGATGCTTAATTCCTCATTTAGATCAGATAGATTTCCATCATGCAACTTGTCAACAGATTCTGTAACTAAATTGGGTGGGTTGATATCAGAGAGTAAATCTGGAACATGAAACTGAGAGCTGTGTGTATCATCAGATTTTGAGGACCGGTTCAGCAACTCTACCTGTTCGCGTGGAATTCTCTCTGAATAGTAAACTCTCTTAGGAAGAGGAGGAGGATGAAGGGAACTCAAGTCAGAAGCATTGGAGTGGGAATCAACATAAGTAGGACCAAATGCACTGCTTGTAGAAGAAGTCTCTTCATTATCTTGGCCCTTGTTCAAGCTTGGTGGATGCAATGAAAACCCCTCTGACACAGTAACTACAACAGATGCTTCAGGAAAATTATTTTTCATGTAACCATTAAACAGTTGAGCAGGAGCGGGTGATGGTAATTCTGAGGCCAAAACTTTCCCAGGGTCACTTACTTGTGGAATTGAACTAGTAACCATCTTGTTTGCCAATGTTGTTTGTATTTCTGAATTTTGTACTTGTATTCCTCGAGGAGGAAGGCCTTCATTCAAAATCCCTTGTTGATTGACAAGCATATGGGGAGGCATAATCATCGGGGTCTCTCCAATAACAGGTTTATGAGAAAGATCGAGGCCTTCATTAATAAAGTATTGATCACTATGTTCGCCATGGCACATCATTTGATCACTATAAAACTGTGGATACTTTTCATATGAATTTGAGGAAGTTGGTAGCACTGATGGTGAAAATTGAGAAGCCAATGATGAGTCTAAATTGTTAGTTGGGGGAGGATTTCCTTGTACAATACATTCTATACCAACTCTATTATTAGTCTCCCTGTCAATACTTTGCCTGTCCAATTCATTTATGTCATTTGCCGAAACGCTGACACCAATCATCGTAGTGTTTTTTCTTGATCCCAAGTCCATGCCATTAACAGCAACAACATACTGAATCTCAGAATCATCACCCATACTGCTGAGACCAAATTGAGCATCCTGCAAATCACTCATTGAGAACAAAAACATCCTAGGTTTTTGTGATCCTTCCCTATCTTGTAGATGATTACATTCCTCCATCATATTCTGCAAATCCTCATCAGATGACACAGATACCAAAGCATCAAGATCTTCCCCAGGAAGCTGATACTTGATTGCATAAACCTGACTATAGATTTGAAATGCTGTCTGCATGAGCTCCAGCCAAGATATGTCCTTTCTTAGTCGAAGAATACGTGTTTGGCCTCCAACATACCTTAGATTTCCATCGCATGGTCGTGGCAATATTTTACCGCCAAAGCTGCAAAGAAACTTCATGATCATTGATCTATCATAAGCTCCAAAAGAGCCATACCCAGGCACAAATTGCCTATTATCCTGATTCAATGAAGTTCTTGGCATTGATTGAATAGACCCATAGTTGATTCTGTCTCCAGGTAAAGATGTACTCGTTGTATCAAAATCTTTTGGATATTTCTCAGCCATTGAGAACATAGAGATATCAGATCCACTTTCAGATCCTGCATGGTTGATACCTAAAATGCCTTTCAGTTCCATATAACCTGGGGTATAATTCGATTCACTAACATTTGATAATACAGGCTTACTCATATTCACCTTATCTCTCATAAACTCAAGAGCAAATTCTTCACCTGTCTGTATAGAGTAATTAAGTACAGGTTTAACTTCTGATGTATTGAAGTCAACTTGTCTTCTATGGGTATGCGGGCCATCCAAATGGTCCTGCATAACTGGCTGTGATCGAGACTGGTGCCATTCATCAAGTCTAGATTCCATGTTACTGTACTTGTTATCAAATCTTGATTATTCAGTCACGCCATTTTTTTCCTCTTTATACTAGAAAAATGCATTACAAAGTTGTTGAAAATTGAGGCACATAAATTTTAGTAACTGAGCTGTTTTAAACACCGTATAAATATTTGAAGCATCTGCAATCTTGAAAACTGTCAAGAACTGTTGTACTTTTTCTCCCAAATCGCAAATTAAATATAAACCAAACTCCCTGAAAACAAAATTGAATCAAGACAAGTTCCAGAAATTGATTAACATGAAATAAGATGTCACAATATATGGAAACAAATACATGACCTGCCTGCAGACAATATATGCTAAGCAACAAAATTGAATAACCATAAAAAAGGGTCAGCACATTGGCGTACCTTTTGCTATTAACATTAACAAATTCAAATGCAATAACTAACTTTGGTACTAAATGATGAATTTAGGGCAATAAAAAGAGAATGAATTTAGTGGACAACTTTAACTGCATTTCCATGCCTAGAAGCTGTTATGTCACTGGAGCATGACTTCAATGACTAGAAATTAAAGAGACCAGGTAAGCTCGCAAATGTGTCAGTAAGTTCTCAAATATACTGCAAAGATGACACTGACATTGACATCTTATATAAGCTCTTCAGTCAACTAGTATAAAATGTTTAGGTACTGAATTCCCCTAAGCTTTTGGTCATCTTGTAAGCATAAAAACCGGCAAAACGATTGCATTCAGAGTGTAAAGCATCTAGTATTCAAACACAGTTGCATGTAGCAGCTAAGCCAGAGCCCATCACCATCACCAATCAAAAAAGAAAATGAAACACTAATTAACAAAAACATAAGAATTTTGGTTTCAATCTAGACAACACGGAACACAGTCAGAACCCTCCAAATCTATCTCAATCCCCAAACCCAAGCTAACCAATCTAGGGTTCTGCCTGCAATACTCGAGCTTCACAATGAGGCACAAAAAAAAAAAACTAGAAAAAGAAAACAACAAACAAAGAGAATCCCAAAAGCAACATAATACAGACAGGATATGAAACTGAATCTAGACACCCAATGCGGCAAAAAAAAATTAATAGAAAACAAAACCTTATCTTACCCATTGCTCTCAGCTCAAAAGATGCAGCTATGGGCCAAGAAGGGATCACAGTAAAGACCAAATTTGCATCCAAAAACAGAGGTTTGAGAGCAAAATGAGATGAAACCACTTGTATTTTTCTCCTCTGAGTGTCACAGTAACGTTGGTTTCACACCACAGCGTGAACCAACTTGTACTTCAAGTTGTTGAACTCCTTTATGCAGAAAAAGACGTTCTTTTCTCTCTCTACCAGTTGCACCCACCGTCCTTTCCGTTTTCGTTTATGCCGAAAGAGTTTTATAATTATTTTTTTTATTTATTTATATTTATTTCTGCTTTTAGTCAAACTAGAAATAATCAATCTAGCTGCTTCCTTACAGATAAATACAGAAGGGACAACGTGACCAATTCTCTACAACCAACTTCTTTTTGTTCAATCATGTGCATTGGTGTTCTAAAAAATATTAGACTTATATGATTCAAAATTGATTGATTTGTATATATAATAATTAGTGGTAGTACATTCTCTTTTATGATCATAACATATAATAAAAACTTCATTATTATATTTAAACATAAAGTTATTTATAATCATATTTATATATAATAAAAGTTATTTATTATAAAGTTATTTAACTTTATAAATTTTGCTTTTCCTTTTGCCAACACTTTTTATTAGATTTGTATAATTATTTTCCTAACTTCTTACTTAATCATTTTTGCCTTTTCCTAACCTCAATTCTTATTGAATTATTTGTAATATTTTATTATTTGAGATTTTTCTTATATTATTTTGTAGTTAAATCACAATAATTCATTAGGTTATATTTGACATCATTAATTCTTGATAAATGTTTATAGTAAGATCTTTTAAGACGTAAGACAAAAGAATATCTTCTATAAAAATATAGTATGGATAAATATTCATAAGTTTTTCTTGTATTATATAATGTTGAAACTGTATATTTTATTGTAATACACTATTAGACAAAAATGATGTGTATACATGGTGGTTATTAGACCAAAACAATATTTCTAATGAGATATGATAGTAATCTATTATATGTTTTTAGGTTTCATATCCTATTATAAAAACACATCATTAAAAATGCATAGGGTAATTTGTTGAAATTTGATCTATCTATATTGTTAGATAAAAAATCTATATCACTCTTTTTTAAGTTTTTACTCAAAATGTGTTTAAACTTTTCCTAAAAACAACATAAAACTTACAAAAGGATTGATTGATTCATTCAAAGCCTAAAATAATATATAAACTTTTCAAAATATTAAATTATAAGAGAATCTTTTAATGTAGATAGGAAAAAATCACCAAACACTTATGACAATTGTAAAGAGACAAAGCAACATGACAAAGCTATAAAAAATTTAAAAACAAATTAGAAAAAGTAAAAATAGAAACCTAAACCAAATAAGACACTATTAGGATATGAGACTCAAAATAAGCAAGGAAAAACTAAAAAAAAAAAAACACTAAGGATAAAACTAACTAATTAGTAATATCACAATATTCATATTAAAACACGTGAAAAATGGTTTCCCATGTCTATTACAAACATTATTTAGTGTACTCATATTTATTTAGAGGTTAAGTCATGATCATCATTAAGCATTGGTCTTTTGCAAGTTATTTTCCACAATAGTTAGGGATTATATATCATTATGTTAGTTTTACAAATGAGAGAAATTGTTATAAATTAATATTATAAACAGTTACATTTTTTGGTTAATTGTATTTGTTACTTGTACTTATGAAAAATGAAACAATTACAAGTTAAAGTTAGTATAACAAATGAAATAACTCATCACACAATTGAAATAAATCATGAAATTAATTAAAATTATTAAATAAATGTGTCTCATGAAAGGAACTAAAACTATTAAAAAACTAAATGTCTTTAAATTCAAAGTAAATAAATTTAGATAGTTGATTGCAATTTGAGTTCTTTTGTATACACAAGATCCTTCAAACACATGATCACAATCAACCTTCCTTTAAAGTGTAGGCATGATTCATCTACATATACCATGTAGTGATGACAAGAATAAGTGTTAGTATAAATCTTAAAATAAACAATTAAACTCATTATATGATATGATTTTATTCAGGAAAGATTACAATCATTTATGAATTTTTATTCCTTCTATAAAATAGACAATTAAATCAAAGAATAACAAAAGGATATATAATTAGAACATGGAATAAGACTTTAACCAATGGTTGCTTCACAAGCAAGATAGAGAAGATAAAAGAATCAAAGCCAAGAGTTTAATTAGTCTAACGGATACCTTTTGAAAAAGCCTTTAAATAGAAGATCATTCAAAGTAAAAATCAAGAGGATAGCTTACAACGTAAATATCAATCCTACGAAAAGCATTTAGAAGAGAAGCATAGAGAAGCTCAAGCAAAAAGAGATTATATGAGAAGAGAAAAAGAAAAGTCAAGTAATACTCTCGAGCATCATTATAATATTTGCTTACTATTGTAAGAAGAGAGAAAAGATAAAAGAGTGAAACATCCAACAAGTCTACAGATTGTATTGTATTGAAAATATATCCTCTCTACGAGAGTAATAGTCTAAACGACTTGTAAAAAATCGTTGATTGTAATTCTGAAGAGAATTAGAACACTAGTGTGAAACTTTAACAAGTTAAGGAAATCTAGGCAGTGTATCAAAGGATACCATGTCTAGCACTAGGAGTGGTGCGAATACTCAACTAGTCTAGGGTAACGAGAACTTATTCGCTGACTAAGGATACCAGGAGTGGTGAAGAATACTGCACAACCAAGAGTGGGTAAAACTCAACTAGACAGCATATCGAGGAATACTAGGAGTGCTTAGGGATACCAGAAGTGATGAGAATACTCAATTGTAATCTTTTGAAGATTATAGAGGAACCCTCTATAGATTGAGGAGACTGGATTAACTTAGTTCGAGTGAACCAATATAAAAATATTTGTGCATTTATTACTTAATTTTGTCTAGAAGCTTCTCTTATTAAACTTGCAATTGCATTTTAGTTTTAAATACAAGAGTTTTCCATACTAAACGATTATTCATTAAAAAAAAAGCTCTTACAAACACTATAGTGAATATTCTATATAGCACAGAGAAAAGAATTCATTGATTAATATTATTTACAAAGTTGAGCATTTATGAAGAAAAAATCTTGTACTCGACGAAAGTGTTATATAAGGAGGGTTGCAAAAAAATTTTCCCATTAACATTACTCAACCCGTCCCTTCTAGTGTTTTTCAGGTAATTTAATGTGATTCTTTAATTTTTAAGTATCCTAGTGGTGGTGCCTTGTTTTGAAGGTTTTAGGTCCCTCGCTTGGAGGTCTTTGGGTGCCTCGCCTAGAGGGCTTTGGATGCTTCACTTGGAAGGTTTTGGGTAACTTGATTAGAGGGTTTTTGGTGCCTTACATGAAGGGCTTTGGGTGCCTCACTTGGAAGGCTTTGAGTGCCTCGCTTAAAGGGCTATGTATGCCTCGCTTAGAGGGCTTTTGATGTCTCGCTTGGAGGGCTTTGGGTGGATGTTTGTCCTGTCTTTCTTGTTTTTGCAAGGCTTTGGTGTAATCATTAGCATAAAGGACAAAAGCAAATAACTAAACAACATAAGGAATTCCAAGCAAAAATTGCGGGAATAAGATTCATCCTTATCTCTTATATGTGTTTTTATAGTGTTGCCTTTAAGCGTTCTACCAATGGACGTTTTTCATTGTGCTTGAGGCTTATCTTAACGTGACCTGGATTAGCGTTGAAGTTAGGCTTATATGTACCTTTTGCACCGCTCTTTCTTGGATCCGGGTACTGCAACGGTGGATATTGTGGTTGGATACTACAATGCCAAGTCATTCTTATACTCGGGCGGTGGAAAGTCACGTTCTTGAATCTTTTTCTTGCATGTTGTTGCTTAATTCCTCCGGTACTTAGCCTTAGAACGTCGATATGGTATTTTGCTTCGGGCAACTGATTGTCGGGTTCATTCTTGTACCTGGACGCCAAGATGCCCAATTTGTTTATACTTGACACACTGAGCTTATGTACCTTGGTGTTTGTAACATCAGGTTGCTCTTATACTTGATCACATGTACTTTATGTTGATCACGCGTTGGGGTGCTATAATGCCAAGTTTTTCTTGCGACTTTTGGCTCCCAACTTTACTCTCGTAGGGATGTGGGAATTGACTACTATCTGTTTCGCTCTTCCCAAACTTGCTGCTTTATGTCGAGTTGGCTCACACCTGTCCAGGTTGGATTTTATGTTGAAGGAGTTTTGAATTTTTTGCTAGTCGGGCCGAGCTCGATTCTCTAGTGGTTGAGCTTTGCATTCATTATTTGTTCTTCAGTGGCTGAGTTTCGTGATCGAGTTTTGTTCTCGTCCTAGGATGGTGTTTGCACTTTGTTGTCCTTTTTTTCTCGGATACAAGTACACGAATGCATATTTATGTCATTATTTAGCCTTCAATATTGGATTTTTAATTTGTTTTTGTACTTTAAAAGAATGTTTTACTTAAGATTTGTTACAATTGGATTTATTAAGCATGAGATGCGAATACGTGTTAGAAATAATTTTTTAGTTTCATAAATGTTCTTTGGATATTTTAAGGTATGTTAATGGAGCTGCAACTAAGTTAAGCTCAGGGAGGTGTGGAAATAATATGATCAAAGTTTCATGACACCTTAAAGATAAATAAAAAAAATAGCAAATAATCAAAATCACAAGTAGTCAAGCCAAACATTGCATGAAGAAGGCAAGAAAAGTTTGAGGTGTGTTAATACAAATGTAGCTAAGTTGAGCTCAAGAAAGTTTGGAAATAAATTGATCAAAGTTTCATGACACCTTAAAGAGAAATACAAAAATAAAAAATAATCAAAACCACAAGTAGTTAAGCCAAGCATTGTATGAAGAAGTTAAGAAAAACATAAAAAAGTGAATAAATTTGGCTAAGCCAAGAAGAGGGAAGAGGGAAACAAAAATTAGACCTTGTAGTTTTCTCTATTTTTTCTAGAAAAAGAATTTTGATAATTGGCAAATGTTTATGATGAAAGATAATTTAGAAGAAAATATTTTTTTAGATGTGTTATTTGATATTTTTAAATAATTACCTTATTGAACTATACGAGTAAATATTAAAAGATAATATTTATCAAATCTTATTAAATTTAGCAAAGATCTTCTTAAATATTTTTATATCTCTACAACAATCAAATATATCTGTAAAATATTAGATTATTTAGAAGATATTACATTATCCTATACAACAATAGAAAAACTCAAAACAAAACTTAGTGAGATATTTATATAAAGAAACTTAGTGATGAGTATAGTTCAACTAATGGACCTATTACAGGAGCATGGCTTGAAGGATTCAAGAAGGGTGGAAGGATGAGACACTAAATGTAAGATACCCAATGAGCCCTGTTTGGACGTTCAATGACCATGCACTGAGCAAGTTAGGTTAAGCGCGGAACATTCTCTACCTTCCCAAATCTACTACATCTTTAACACATTTCTAGCACATGTTAAAGTTTTTCACTTATCAGATCCATTAATCATAATTGATCATCGCCAAATAGTTAGTTAGACATGAAGATTGAAACTAATATAAATCTTAATATTTAGACAAAGTTATTAAAAAAATAGACAAAAATTATAAAATAACAAATAAAAAAAATAAGAAAACAATATAATAACCACATCAACCAATTAATAAACAAATTAATCAATAAAATTTTAATTAAAAATACCTAAATTTATCATTTCTTTCAAAATTTAATTAAGCCGTACGCAACAAAACACCTTTGTATATGCCATTTTCAACCCCAGGATGTTGTAGTATTGGGATGAGCACATGTCTCTCAGGCGTTGGTTCTTTTCTTTAGCCTCTCACAGCACCCTGTCATGTTCTTCCGGAATAACCTTGTTTTTGGTTCCTCCTCTGATACTCAAGAACACCCTATGCAACAGTTCCAAAAAAAATCTTAGTTTCTACTGTGGGGAACCTAATAAGAAAAATGGGTTTTTCTCAGTTGCCAGTGACCTCCAATCTTCTTCCTGCCCGAAAGATTCTCCCTTTTCAGGTACTCAGCCTAGATAATGTTGTCTTGTGGCAGTAGCGTGAGCCCGTGTGCATAATCTATTACGAATGTTGAAATGCCCCTACCTTTTTTTCAGGTTTGGAGGATGCCTTGGTGAGTTATCTCTTTGGGAAGAAGAGGGCAACCGACATTGCTCACATGTATGTACAACTGGTTTATCATATTATGTTCTGAAAATTGAAATACTTCTGTTTCCAAGATTTCTGCTTGCTTTTTCCATTTTTAGCTTAGTATTTGAGGGATTACTTAGTTTTTCTGCAGGATTTGTGTTCTTAATACCTCAGTGAATGAATCTTCTACTTCATTCTCTACAAAAACGTACTCTCATGTTTGCGGCCTTTAACTTTTCAATTTTGAGTTGCTATTGTTTCGTCTTATAAAATGACAGATTAAAATTTCAAAATTCTGTTTTTCTCTCATGTATGCTGATATTCTAATTTAGAACTGTTTTGTCAACTTTATTTGTTGCCTCCTATAGTAAAAGAGACAGTTTTTCTAAGGTACGCATGGGCATATATTTTATGATTACGATACTAGAAAATTACATTGCATATGATATATTATTTACATGGATGTTACACTTAGAATTAATCTCATGCTGCATTTGTTTCACCAAGACAGAGGCTAAGCTATTAATTTTTTTGGGAACCCCTAAATCCTAATAATTTGTGGCAAAATTCTCTGATTCTTTGTCAGATAAATTGGGGAGCTTCTCTTACATATTTATTTCAGTTTCCATGCTTCTAAAAGAATAAGTTAAAAGTGAACATGTTTTATGCTTGTTACAGAAGACTATTTGGCACCCTTTTATTTAAAGTTTACGACATATATTTTGCTCTTGTTATTATTCTCATATATATATATATGCTATGTTTGGACAAACTTCTTCGTAGACACTTCTAAAATATAAAAATAAGGTAAAAATGAAATGAACTTGTAGATCAACTAAATTTAGCTTATGCTTACGTTAATAATAAAATTTAGAATTATTATATTAGAAAAATTATATACATTATGCAGAAGTAAATTTTAGTTAATGGAGAAACTGATTTCATTTTTTCCTCAGAAATGCTTTTCGAGAAACTTGTCCTAGTACACTATAATAAATTGTTATGGTAGTAAAGCCTTGATAATAACTAAGTATATTTCTTATACTTACCAGGGTGTGGAAACAGGTTGTCCAGAAAGGAGACACTGTCATTGATGCTACTTGTGGCAATGGTTTTGACACCTTAGCAATGCTTAATTTAGTTGCTGATGATTCACATGACGGTTATGTATATGCATTAGACATTCAAGAAGATGCTTTGAATAACACTTCCCTCTTGTTGGAAAAGTCACTTAGTTCTAATGAGGTTAGCACTATATATGAGCAAATAGTTTCAACTTTGAATTGCCAAAAATATTGCATAAAATAGTCTATGTTATGTAGCCATTGAAAAAAGTTATAGGAATATAGATAGATCCTGCTATAGTCTGAGAATTTGAACTGGCCTTGATCCTTTTAGTTTTGGTGTAGTTAATTTGACAACAATTAAGAACTTTCATGTCACCAACTACAATATCAAAATACATGCAGAGAAAACTTGTCAAGCTCTTCAATATCTGCCATAGTAAAATGGAGAATGTTGTTCCAAGGAATGCATCAGTTAGGTACTTGTCTCATGATCCCCTATTCCTACTCCTTGTTCAGAAGCTTATGACAATAAATAACTGGTGTAGTTATTTTCATCAGTAAACTCGTCTTTGAAATTGTAACCGTTCATCACTTTGGCTTGTGAGTTTATAAAATTATTGCTTTAGTTCCTAACTTTGCAAAACATCATTCCCTTTAAATCTTTACTTATATGAAATAAAAGTGGAAAGCAAAGGTGAGAAAAGGACTCAAATAATTACCTTTTGTGATTGATTAATACTGATAACGTTGGAGATAGGATTGAGGTGTAATTTAATTATATTCACTGAAATGAAATCTGTTACATTCTTTATTTTTATAGGTTTCTTGAAAAAAGAATTTATAATTTCAGTCTTTATTCCAACTTGGTCTCATTGCATGAATCTTTTATGAGACTAAAGAGAAATTTCTCTAAATTTCAAAACAATATATTAACATGTCATTCCATATGCACAGTCAGGTACCAAGAGCTGGTTTGATTATAGACTTAGGACTTCTGGTCTCAAGTCCACTAAAATCGCAAGTGCACAGTTTTTCCTTAAAATATTGTCTTGTTTGAAATTCCTAATGTTTTTCATCACGGTTTTGTCTTTAAAATTTGTCAAAAGAGTTAAGGAAAGAAAGTAAACAAAAGTTATCATTTACTTAAACTCCTTAACCATATGAGATTTTTGGATGTATACTATCAAAACTATTTTCAAATAATAAGATAGCCTAAGATAACTAATTTTGAATGTAGATTTCATAAATTTTGATGCAACCGTCAGTTAAAGATAATGAATATTAGCTGCAACCCTGAATAAATGATTGCATTAATGTATTTCTTATTATAAAACTACATGTCATGGTGAGTTGCTTCTTATGGATACAGTTCAATGAATCATGCTTATCTATCTTAATATTCTGCATAGGCTCGTTGCATTCAACTTGGGCTATCTTCCTGGAGGTGACAAAGAGATAATAACAGTATCAGAAACAACATCACTGGCATTGGAAGCTGCCAAGAGAATTCTGATGCCAGGTGGTCTCATCAGCATAGTGGTGTATGTGGGGCACCCTGGTGGACGGTGATATTTCTGACCCTTTACCTTGTGTCATTAATGTCTTGTTCACTTGAAAGGATTTGTGGAACAGTAATTGAATGGATTTGAGAGGATTTGAAGATAATTGTTTTTTGTTTGTTTATTTGAGTGGATTTGGAAGTAAGTGAAAGTAAATTTAGAAGTAAATTTTTTTAATCTGTCACATAAATTAAATCATATACTAATTCTCACAAACTTTACTTCCAAATTCATTTTCACTTATCCCCAAATCCACTCAAATAAACAACAACAAAAAATTATCTTCAAATCCTCTCAAATTCATTAAATCACTCTCTTTCAAATCCCTTTAAGTAAACAAGGCATAAGAGATCTTTGAAATATGCTAATTTTAAGTCCAGATTCTTTTTTGGTCTTTTGATGCTGGTTCTCTGTTGAGCCTTTAAAATACACTGTTGTCAGCATCAAAATCAGTATCCACCAATGTAATTTGAAGACACAGAAAAAGAAGAACACCAAAGCACCAAAACCTTAGCAGAAAATTCAAATTCTCGATTTTCCATCAATGTTATGAATAATCTATGACTTTTTGAAGCTTCACTTGCTTCAGTGAAGACTTGAGTATTGCAATTACTCTTTTCATTTCTAATGATACGACTGTCTTGAAACTACAGTCCCTTTTTAGTAGACTTTGTTCTAAACTGTGTGCTATAATAATTATTTTTGACCAAAATACCCTTACTTATTTTAGTATAAAATAATGAATACTGTTAATTGCATGCTTCTCATTCTCATGAAAAGTGAACAGATGAATAAGCCACTATTATTACTCTTTAATTAATTATAAAGGTCAAAGTAATTAAGTTTAAAAAAATCATATGGATAATCCCAAAACTCTTAGGGTATTTTAGGAAAAAGTATTATAAATAGAGACAAGTTTATTGCTATTAACTAAATTAACCAAATTTTTTTAATGTGTGAATTAGTTAAAATATTACAATTACTTCCCTAATCATAAGACATATTATCTTGAAAAAAAAAAATAGTGTTCATCTATATGTTTAATTATTTAATATTTATGGTTTATTTCCAGTGAAGAATTGGAAGCTGTTGAATCTTTTGCTACTAAATTGTGTGTTGAGAATTGGATCTGCTGCAAGCTCCAGATGTTAAACCGTCCATTTGGTCCAATACCAATTTTCTTGTACCGAAGATGATGCAAATTAATTTAATACTGCTCTTGTTTCTGAGTTGTATTCACCCCATGGGAAGTACTATGATGATTATGCTAATTATTTCTGGTTGAATTAATATTTTTATATTCCTAATTAGAAATTTATCTTTTACTTATTATCCAAATAAAGTAATCAGTTATGGAAAATAATGTGACTCGTGGATTTGTGTTTATTTTGTTGAGAAAAATTATTTAAATTTGTTTTTAATAACTGTTAACTATGTACTTTCATTTTCAGAAAATGAACAACTTATTTTTAAAATGTTTCAATATTTTTTAGAAGAGATTACACGTAGATCAACAAAGCTATTAATATATAGTTTCTTTAGTTTATAACGCTGTATATATAAAAAAAAATAAAATTGAGAGAACGTTAGAAACATTATTTTAATAATTTTAATTAGTGACCGAAATTTATTAAAAGTTATAAACTTTGAGAGGCTTTTGTTAGAGTCGAGCCAAGGTCCAATTTTTTCTTTTTTCTTTTCCCAGGTTCATCTTTAGTTCATTGTTGCATGCACTTAGAACGGTTAAAATAAGTTATTTAACCAGTTTGACTCATAATAAGTTAGTTACTTTAACTTGATTTATTTATGTGAATTTAAAGAATTTGAGTCGATCCTATCTATCAATAGATTGATGGGTTAAATAAAGTTGATTCAATTAAAAAATTACAAATATTTTCTTTTAATATAATAGTTTTTTTAATATGTAAACCAAATCCAAAAAGTTTAAATTTATTTTAATATTTTTTTTCTCATTTTAAACATAAAAAATCATATTAATGAGAGATAAATGTAATGAGATAAATGTAAGGTGGATAAAGTGCATTATGAATGTGAACTTGTTTTCCTGTATATTTATAAAAAGAAATGGTGTTTGTGTTTAGGGTTAGGTTGCTAAGTTAAGAGTTATGTGAGATATGTTTTTATGTTCGGATTAGTGAACCGATTTAGCTCATCACATATTCAATCTGAATGAGATGAGTTTTTAGTGAGCAGAGTTCATTTTTTTCTGTGCTAAAATTTGTAAATTTTTTTTACTTAATCCGATGCGAACCTATGATGAGCCAAGTTGACTTATGAGTTTTAATCCATTTTGCCAACTCTACTTGTACTCCTATCTTTTGTCGTAACATTCCTAGTATTTGAAATGCTAGTTATATATCTAATGAAATAAATAAAAATGATGTTTTTTTTATTGTGCAATATATATATATATATATATATATATATATATATATATATATATATATATATATATATATATATATATATATATATATATATCTTCTTAACTATATAATATGGAACAAAAAGATATTATATATATGTATTTTAAATTATACAATCTATAATGTAAAGTTAATATTTTGAAAGAATAAAAATTTTGTAATACATTACTAATAGTATATTTTGTAATATAAATTTTATAATACATTTCAAATTGTACATTCTAGAATGTAAAAAGTATAAAATAAATTTGAATTATACAATTCAAAATACAAATTTTACATTACATTCCTTATCCACCTTTTCACGAACTTTATCCAATTTCCGAGTGATTGTAAAAGGTTTCAATGAACAAACAAATGTTTACAAGTGATTTTCATTGTCACTTCTTTCTTACATGAGTATCCAAACTTCTTTAGGCTATTTGATAAACTCCTCACGAGTTTAAGCACACATGTATAATGTCTCTCTAGGTTATACAATTATGAAAGGTTGCTTACAAGGTTTATAGTTAAATGAGTGGATATCGAGTTATGCATGCATCGAAATATTTAATGTTGTTCATTAAAACGATCTTTTAGGTGTTCAATGTAACATTTGAGTCTTCTTTTGAGATCATTGTTTTCTAACTCTTCATTTATATATCACTTCCTTATGATTTGTCTAACACTTCCTTTGTAAATCTTCTAGTATTGGTTCGTCTAACAAATCTTCATTACTCACTTAGTAAATGACACACTTAGATGACTTGTTGACAACAGTGTAAACTTGCTTCTAGATGTTTATGGCTTCATAGGTAGGATGTGTCTTTGAAATTAAATGCTTCGACGTAAAGGATAAGGAAACAAAATTAGAGGGATGAAGAGTCTTCATAGATGATGATACGATCTTGTCCAAGAAAGAGTACAATCTTTTCTGAATTTGAATCCTCAAGAGGCACAACAAAAACAAATCGAAGAAGAATGCAAAATAAGGCAGAGATGGGGACGCCACAATCTTGCAGATTGATAAGTCAAGTGAAGAATTGTCACAAAAATGTTAATCCTTGATAAGAATAAGAGTTTTAATCCAAAAACCAAGAGAATCTTCTCTAAAAAATGCAAATGCAAATATTATGGCTCAAAAGTGTTTTCATTAGTTTTTGATACCTCTATATATAGGTGCGTAAGTTTAAGAAAACCTTAAACCTTAAACTTCTACGTTCGTTCGGTCATCAATTGCTAGACCTATTCTTGGAGGTCGTTCGGTCATCAATTGTTCGGCCTTTGTTCGTCTTGCGTTCGGCCTTGAACTGTTATACACTGTCCAGCCTTCAACTAATACATATCGTTCGGTCTTTTACTGATAGTGATCGTTCGGCCTTTTAGTTGTGTTCGGCCATGAACAGTATTCTTGACCGTTCGGTCTTTAACTGCTTGTCGAACCCCGTTCGGCCTTCAACTGTTTGTGAGTGACGTTCGGTCTTGAGCTGTTTTCGACCAGTGCTCAACATGTTTAACGTCGTTCAGTCTTCATCTACACTCTTGTTCTTTTTCCTCGCTGATCATCATGCATATATGCTTTTAAAACTTAATACAGGGGTCTTCATATTTTTCACTTTGTAGCATCATCAAAATCATTATCTTCATGACACCAATGCATCTCATTGGTAACACATTTTTCCTTTTTCTAAGACCTGTCAATCCTTCCCTACATCTTCACGTCAAGCTTCTCTCCCTCCGTCTCTGAGTGACAAACTGTCTCCTTCTTGTTAGGAATCCAAGTGTGAGTCTAAGTCCCACATCGGATAGAAATGAAAGTAGAGCACTATATAAGATGAAAGAGCTATTAACCCATTGCCTTAAGGTTCTAGGTAGAGAGTGGTGTCAATCTCATATATGGTTGGGCTCATATCTCATTGGTGTTTTTATCTCCCGTGAACCTCCTCCTCGATAGACCCAACACCTCTACACCGACCAGACCGACACAAACAGCTCTCACTCTATCTCCATCGCCTCTTTTGAGTTGTTCACGATTTCGATCACCATAAGGTTCCATTTCATTATTCCAAGGCTTTTGCTTCCCACCCTGACCATCCCTCTTTGCAAAGTCCCTTTTTGCAACATTGTCATCTCTAAAAGATGAAGGCAAATTCGTGTTACCATCCTTCGCCCCATCCTGACTTATGATAATTACAAAGGATTTTTACAAAGGATTTTTCATTAAAATGTATAGCATGGAATATTTTTTGTTATTTTAATTTTTGGCATTTGGTGTAGATGGTGTTGTGTTTGTGTTATATGGTGAAGTGTGTTGTGGGTGAATACTGTAGCGGGCCATGTGTATGAGGTTACCCTTAAAACTATCATTACAAAGTTACACTTAATGATACTATCACCACTGCTTGAAATCAATTGGAAAAGAACTGAATTCTTTCGTTGATTCACCAATTGGGATGCTGACATTAAACAAAGTGTACTACTGTGATGATTACAACAATATACTTAACTGCTAGTTCAAAAATATTGCTGGTATAAAAGAAAATTCCATTGATTCCTCCAAACTACTGGCAGACCATGCTGGTATAAAAGAAAATTCCATTGATTCCTCCAAACTGTTGGTAGACCATTAAGCCTATTCCTATCTGGTCATTGATGTATAAAAAAAGTTATAAAAAATTATTATTTACACACACACACACACCTTCGCAACATACACACACCCCTTCGCAACACACACCATTGAATCTTTTAAAGGTGTGGCCATACGCAACACCTTCTTCACCGATTGAATACAGGTACATCACTTTATATTGGATTGATCACTATAAGAATGCATTTCGAATTGAGTAGTCCGAAATGCACTTCCAAACCCGGTGAGATATATTGGATTGATCATTTTAGAACACAAACATATTTTCCAGAATATCCAATATGTAATGTATCTTCAAATCTATAAGTATATTTTAGATTGCTCAATCTAGGGAACATTATTGTGTTTCAAAACGTGTAATACGATATATTAAATTAAGGAAGAAGAACATTGCTCACTCTAGATGTGCATAAAACTCCACTCCATTTTATGCCCTGTTCATTAGGTTCTGGATTTGCTTATGTTTGGACACTCTACGATAATAATTGTTTGTAGGCTTCGTCTAATCAGAAATGTTGACTATATTGTTGTTTTAGAGGAGGGTTGGCTTGTTGAAATGGTTACTCATGATGAATTATTACCTATGGATGGTTTGGTTCCCCATGCTTATGTTTATTTGCTTAGTTTATTACATTTTAATAAACTTTTATGTGATGGGAGATGATAAGATGTAGTTTGAGATAATTTATTAATGTACATGTCTAATATAAACTTTGAAAAAAAAAAGTTAAATATATAGTAGATTTTAAATTTGGATGTAAAATTTAAAATTTTTCATGTCACAAACTTTGGTATTTAGTCATCAAATTTTAAAAATAAATGGATATAATTTATTTTTTTAACATGTTAAAACTTGCTCTAAGTTAGCATTTGAATGGAAATGATCAAACATTTTAAACTTCGTTTGACATGTCTCGACCTAGGTCTACCTCAATCTGGACCAATTTGGATTGACTAGACTCACTTGAACTAACTTGTCTAAATCTAGACCTAGTCCAACTTGTTTGAATACGGATCAATTTCGACTTGAATGAACATGCACTTATCCTACTTGACTAAATATGAGTTGGTGCAACTTGAACCAAAACTAACTTGGTTTGACTTGAATTCAAATTGACTCAACTTGACCTAAGTGTGACCAATGAACTTAAGTTAGGTCTTAATCAACTAATTTGATTTGAGACCAGACTAAATTCAACTTATGTTGAAACCAATTTAAATCCACTAATGCTAAACCTATTTGGTTCAAACTAAAACCCATACAACCTTAACTCAATCTGAAGTTCAATCAATTTAACTTAACTCACGTGAATTGAATCAACCTAACTTTTCATCTTCCTTGAATCTGATTAGATTTGACATTTCATAATTTAAATTGATATTGTTTAATAAAATTTGAAAAAAAAAATTGTAAATATAAAACATAATTACATTTTTATTTCTTATATTTACAAGAGTTATTCAATACTTTTTTTTCTCAATGTAAACTTAATCTAATCCTCATATTTAAAAAAATAATAATTAATGTAATCCTTTTTATTAAAAACATAACATCAATCAAAATTAATTACAAAAATATTATCAATATCAACAAATTTTTAACTTTTAACAGTTATTTAGATAATCTCTTAAATTTGGTAATAATAGATTTATCTTATCCAAACAAAGAAATTAAAATTCACTGAATCTAAATCACCTTATCCAAACTATATATTTGAACAAAGAAACAATTTAAGATGACTACGATGTAGTTGAATATATTAGAAATTGTAAAACTTCATATCCAAACAAAGGTTAAAGCACTAGAGGCGCGCTCATTTGTCTTTTCACACGTAATACAAGTGACAAGAAAAATGCAGATGAGCATATATAATTCAGCCATTGGAATGAAATGGAATACTGAATTAGACCTACTCTCTGCTATAACATTACAAATAAACTATTTTTTAGCATTTGACTCCCTAATTAAGACCCTAAGCTCACTAGTTATGGACAGCTGCAAACTAAATCAACTATCACACCAATCGTTAAGATAGCACGTACAATCACAAATGAGTGCAAAAATCCTCAAACAATCTGTGGCTTTCTTCAATACATAACCCTAAACTACTGCAGGCATCAAGTAAATTTGTAATCAAAAGATGCATGCTACTTCCCAAACCTAATTGAATTGCACATAATCATCATGAATCTGTTTGTTGTTGTTGTTGTTGGGGTGGTTGCTGTGGCTGGGGTTGTGTATGGGGCCATGGCATGAAAGCCATGGTAGGTCGAGGCTGCTGAGTAGAATATAGTGCTGCTTGATCAACTGGCTTTCCCATGATCATCCCAGGAGGTCCCACAGGATGCTGTGGAGGGACATAGTAATAGGGCATATCAGCAGGAGAACCCACTAATGGAATAGAGGCCTTGGTTATTCCAAGTCCTTCCTCTTTCAACTCGTCTCTTGGAATAATATCAACCAAGAAATCAAAAACATCGTTTCTTGAAATAGCCGCTGCTATATCATTCTTTTGTAAGGTTCTCCTCTTGTTCTCTTCTGTGTGAATCCAAGAACGTAATGTCAACTCTAATATGAACATTTCACATGCTTTTGCAAATATGACTGGAGCTTCTGCTGAAATCATTCGGACATCTTCATCAGCTTTCATTATCTTTTTAATTCGAGCAAGAGGAAGACTGTGATTTTTAAAGTCAATGGTTTGATCGATTTCTTGCATTTGATTAGACCAGAACATTTGCAGCTGCTGTTGTTGGTGCTGCTGTTGTTGATGGTGGAAATGTTGAGCTTGCTGGTAAGCAAGCTGGTGAGCAGAACTAGAGAAGGCAGCAGGAGCCTGTGTTGGGGAAGGAACAGCTACAGCAGGTGTGCCAGCAGCCACCACGGGAGCAGTCTGGTAGTGAGAATAGGTTATTTGGTTAGCACCTGCAGCAACTCCCATCACATGCTGCTGCTGTTGCTGCTGTTGCCGCTGCGGAGTCCCCTCTGATTTATCCATGATGATTTGCTGCTTTAAGATTTTACCTTCAAACTGTCCTCTCTATAGTTCTATAATAAAAGTAAAACAGAAAATCTCAACATATGATACTAAATTGCATGGATACAGGATTTATAGAGGTCAAAAAAAGTCATTCAAACAGTAGCTAATATAAGAATACAGAAAATAGTCTGAGATCAAATCCTTATTGATTCAATATTTTCCTACTTACAAAGTTACACAAAACCATATAAACATTAAGTGAAAACAGAAGCGCAGCACGAAGTCAGAAATTTTTTTATCTAAATCATTGATTAATGATGGTTAATAAAAGACCAATCTTTCAAACACTAAAATGTAGCAGGACAGGTGTCAAGTCTAAAAATATGGAGATCAACATAAAGACATATCATAATGAGCAAGTTTACCTCTATCATCAGCTTTGTAAGCATTTACATGAAGATCATGGGTACTTGGTAAACACATAACTTATGAAACAACCACAATAATACAAATAAATAGCCTACCTACAGCTTCCCGTTACTTAGCAGGTAAGATGAATTTAAGGCCAAAATCTATGCTATATCTTTAACATCTGGCAAGCCATACAAAGGATCAAAATTTTGGCAGCAGTCATAACCCACAAGAAAAATGGATGATCAAAATTAGTCATGAAAAGATCCAAGTATTCAACCTTAGAAGACATATTAATAATAAATGCCTCCACCATTTGTTATCAATCAACAAACTGGACCCATGAAAGAGCAAACCAAAATTAAAACTACGGAGTTCAAATTGCATTGAGAATCCAAGTCCGAAAATTCGAAGAAGACCGAAGTGATAACAGGTCATTATTGTGTTTTTAATTCATAATTTTTAATCATGAAAAGTAAAGACAAAGAAAACTCCATTAGTATGCGAGAGCACGAATCATTATGCATGCAGGACCAGAAATACCCGTTATGATGCTTTACATTTCACACCAATTCACAAAACTGAAAGCGAAACGAAAAGCAGGATGCAAAAGCCTGCTCTGTTGCAGAACCATCAAAATTTCAGAAAGATAGCTAACTCTTTACCTCCCCACAGTATTTTAGACCCTGTCATTGTTGATTTTCAAAACAAAATGCTATAATCAATCCAAAATTGAAAGCAAACAAGTTTCCTTCCTTCCACCCCTCCAGTAAAACACGAAACTGCGCATCTCACAAAATTCATGCAAAACAGTAAACCCTATATGCATGCATAGAATGTAATCGCAATAATCGTTCATTCCCAGCAAAGTTGAGACCCAGAAATTCATGCACTTCTATAAATGAAAATAAATAAACTCGTCTAAAAATTTTTTTTTTCAAACAAGACTATCAAAGTCACAACAAAGTTAAACTCAGCTCCATAACGATCCAAACGAACCCAGATAATCAAAACAAGAATTTGAAACGCCCGAGATACAAAACTAACACTTAATAACAAAAACGAACAAGGAAAACAAGGAGAATCAAGGGAGAAATTTACCCGTAAAAATTGGGCGAGGCTATGCGTAGGACTGAGGGGTCAATGGTGGAGAAAACCCTAGGCGAGAGAAAGTAAGGGTAAAGAGAGAATAGTGGGGTTTGGTTTCAATATAAGGAGGTAGACAGTGAAGTTGAAGAGAGTGCGCATTTGAAATCAAAGTTTGTGTGTGGAGGTTCTAGAGAGAGAGAAAGAAAGTGCTCTTCTAGGAGGATCTATCTGGTATCGACACGTGGCGAGTGTTGAAAGTTCTGACATTCGAAGGGAGTATTCAGAGACACGTGGCCTAAAAGTAGTGGCCGTCACATTTTTTCAGAACGACTGCGACGTTTCCTGGTGTCGACAGCGCATGCGCGTAAGGGTGGTTTCGGAATACCAGAAAAAGTAAAGCTTTTTATTGGAATTTCAAGCACGCGCCATTGTGGGAATTGCAAATAAGTGGGAGAGAACTTTTTTACCCTTTTGTTTATTATTATCCATTTGGTGAATATTAAAAGAAATCTTTGATAAAATGAAATTCTATAAAATGTCTCATTTATAAAAAATAATAATTCATAAAATATCTCATTTAAAATAATAATATTTTTTACGAAGATTTAGAGCGTGTATCTTTTTGACATGTGAAATAAATTGTATGTTGGCTAAAATGTTCCAATAATAAAAATTTTCGGGTCTATGTATATAGTAGTGAGTATGAAATGTGCTCATAGTTTCGAAATTTTTTTATTATATTTATATAAGACTTCTAGACTTTATATAGTTTATTATAAAATAAAATATAATAAAAACTTATAACATCTATGATAAATTAACATGATATTAAAATGTCGAGCTGTTTTTATTTTTGTATCCAAGTATTTTATGTCGAGTCTAATAACCTTCTCTTCTAGTTAGGATGATACAAGTATGAAGGTAAGATTATGAAGGTGATGGTGTGGAAGCAAATGAATGTATAGTGGGAAAAACTCATGGTTTTGGATGTTAGAAAATTGGTAATGGTAATGTTGAGGTTGTGTTAGATTGCTCTTAAAGAGGTTAGGCAACCTATAGAGAAAGGTGGCTAGAAGAGACCACACGGGATGTTTTAGTCCTGACTTTAGAGACAAGATAAGAATGACTCATAGATTGGGCAACATTTCATCACTAATCTCAAAGTGAGAATACAAGGGTGGAGACAACTTTATTTATAGGCTTAAGGTGTCTCCAAATTATAGAAGGACATGTGACCACTACCTATGGAGAATCCTCTCCATTCCTAGAGTGACATGTGACCACTACCTATGGGAAATCTTCTCCAATGAGAGCATGACAAATGACCACAATCTAGGTTAAAACCTTGACCACATGGGTCAACACACACTAAAGACATCCACTTGGGTCAAGATTGAGAGTGGTCCTTTGTTGGCCACCCTAGACTACTTGGCCCAAAATACAAGGCTCAAAAGGAAATCCTAGACTACTTTATGCTTCATGATGGCCTAAGAGAAAGAGTTTAGGTCCACCTTTCATAAATGAATTCAACCCTGTTTAAAAGGATCTTTCTTTCTCCGTTTCATTAAGTTTTAGTTCTTTTGCTCAAGTGTTGCATGTCGAGCAACTCTCTATTTCTCCATTGTTTCTCTTATGTGGGCTTCTTCCCAAAGTCCGTGAATGAGATTCAAATTTGCTCAAAGGTTGTCTTTATTCTGTTCTTCATTAAAGTGTTGTCTTGTTAAATTCTAGTTAGTAGGTGACTCCTTATTCCTATTTGGAAGGGTGATGATGATTTTGGTAAAGCTTTGGGTTTTTTATGCAAGATGGTGTAAGTGGGACCACTTAAATAGTTATTTGTGCATTGCATAGAATTTTTTGAAAGAGAAATATTCCAGAAGGTTTACTAAGTAGACTCTTAGGAAAGAGATGTAAATCATAATGGATAGACTTAAGAACATTGTCTTTCCTAGTTAGAGTTTTCGTCAAACATTTTTTACAAATTTTCTTATAGAAATCCTCAATAAGATCACACCAAAATTCTATCAAAAAGTTTCACTTGTACTTCAATCTTTTTCACCTAAGTTTCTACTCGTACCTTATGCATATCGATATGTCAATATTCTCATGCATCAAAGATTTTTGGTTGTCATGGTTGAAATCGATTTGTAAGTTATCATCATTGTGATCTTTTGATAATGTTGTCATTGACGTGATAAAATTAATATTACTAAAGTATAACAACTTCAATATTGTTAAGATAGTAGCCAACAAAATAGAAAGGGTAAATCCAACTCTAAGTCATTTCCTAACGAACACAAAATTGATTCTTAACAAATCAGTTTTTATAAAAAACTATACAAATGGGTTAGTAAAATAAAAATAATAAAGAAGATAAAGATCAATAAAATATTAAAGAACAAAATAATAAAAGATAAAGAGAAATAAATTTATCAAAAGATTTAAAAAGATAAAAACAATGATAAAGAAAATAAGTTGATTTCACTGTTTTTTCAAAACAGGATTCATCATTGGTTATTTAAAAATTATTGTTCAATTAATTAGTCTTAGATTTTAAAATAAATCAATATAGTACCATTAATGATTTTTATATTGGCATAAAACACCCTTACCAAATTTGGCTACCACTCTCCAGACATCTCCACAAAATTTGCCAACCCTTGATATTTCAACTAGTGTTGGAAGGTGAACCATTCTTTTTCAAAAGAAGTTTATCCCCATGTATTTACGGGAGAAAATTTTTCGAATGCGTTAGAAGCATTCAAAATTTGTTTGGGCTTCTTCATCGCTTATCCATCCAATGGGGCTTGCATTCAAAATTTTACTACTATTGTCTTCTGAGTGATACATGAGATCATTTTCTTCAACTTCTGGGGTGTAGTCTGAAGTTGTGTTGTTTCTTGTATGCATGTTATTGTTTCCTTTCTGCAGGAACCAATTGAAGTACCTGAAAAACACTAGAAGGGGAGTTGAATAATGTTAATGGAAAATTCTTTTCGAACCCTTCTGATATAGTACGTTATCAAACTTTATGATTTTCTTTTAAACGCTTAGACGCTTGATCTAATAAAGGATTATAACAAGATATGCTTTTGTCGTACTATTTAGATTGTACTCTGCAGACTTTGTAATAACTTCCTTTGTTCAAGAGTAATCATTTAACTCTGAAGGTTCTTGTATTTTAGAAATAAAAACATAACTGCAGGTTTTGTAAGAGAAACATTTAGTTAAGAGAATAAACGAATGCATACATATTTTATACTGGTTCGCTCCACCTAAGCTACGTCTAGTCTCCTCCGCAGAGGGTTCCACTATAATCTTCAACAAGATTACAACTGAGTATTCTTATAACTCCCAGTCTTAGTTAGCGAATAACCACCTGTTACCCTAGACTAGAAGAGTATTCACACTACTCCTAGTATTAAGTAACCTTGCCTAGATTTCCTTTAACTCAACTGAGTTCAACAAGTATTTTAATTCTTTTCAAAATTGCAATCAAGGATTGCATACAAGTTGTTCAGACTATTACTCTCACAAGGAGGATGTAATTACAATACAATGTAGCCTAAACACTTGTAGGTGTTTATCTCTTTTCTCTTTCTCTCTTCCTTACAATCGGTAAGCAATATAATAACGAAGCTCGATAGTATTTCTTTTCTTCGTTTCTCTTCTTTTCCTTTGTCTACTAAAATGTATTCTTTTTCTTGAGCTCTTTCGCTTTTCTTGTGAATGCTTCTCAAACGATAAACATTTCATTGTATGTTACTCTCATGATTCTTCTTTTGAAAGCTCTTCTATTTATAAGCTTTTTGGATAAATGTCTGTTAGACCAAGCTCTTAGGCTTAATTCTTGTGCATTCTCTTTCTTCGTGTATAACAACCATTGGTTTAAGTCAACTTGTAAGAGCATACATACTTTTTCAGTCTTTTCTTGAAGTAGGTTGTACGTTCTTTAAAACATGACTTCAAGTGAAGAATATTATGTGAATATCTCTTTTTTCTCTAGCGTCCACTTTTGATATCTTGATTTGAAGTTTGTGGATGCGTATAGAATAACTCGTCTGCAAAGAATAAAGTAGATTGTGCATGCAATAGATATGTCTTTCTTAACACTTTTGTTGCTTTTAAACATTGAACATTTAATGTCATTTAATGCTTGCTGAGAACAATAAAGTGCCTTTTAATTTCCTACCATTAAAGTAACATTTGACAATTAAGCTTTTTCTTCTATAGATACTAAGCGTTGATTAAAGACTTCATCGTTTGATGAAGTAATGTTTTGGCTCATGGTATTGTTTAGAAAGAGTAAACGCTTCTTGTGATTTTTCCTTTTCAGACAAAGAATGTTTAACTTAGTTTAAGTTTTCTCTTGGTGTTGTAAGTTTTAGTCTTTTAGTGTGTTTTGTCAATGACTTCGTCTTGACATGTTTTGTTTTCTTGAGAGCTAAACTGAATACCCTTCATGTATAATAAACTTTATGCATTTAGCTTAAACTCTATTATACGCTTTTGACTTGACAGTTGTTTTATCATCGTGTCTGGGTGTTTTGTCTTGATTGCTTCTCTGTTTCCTAAAATCTTAGGTGTTTTCCTAAGGTTTTTTGTGTTGAAGATTTTAGTTCTAAGTCTTATGTTTTCATCCTATGTTGTTTTCAGATTACTATTGTGTTTAATGTTATTTGGTTAAACTCCAAAACATAAGAACATTTATGCACATATACAATTTTGTCTTAACATTATTATGTACAATACTTTTCACATACCCTATTCTTATTCATTTTAATTATTTTACGAAGTTAAATTTCTTAAGATCTTATTAAGAAATCATGTCTACTTGGTGAGATGTATTATTTTTTATTTTAATTTTAAATGAAGTTGTGCTAACTAAAGTCCTGTTAACTTAGTACAACTTTAGTGTTTGGTAATGTTTTTTTAACATTTTAATTAAAATTGTGAGTTTAATACAACTTAAATGTATTATAGTATAAATTAAAATCATATTAATTTAAGACAACTTCATTGTATTGAATTATTTTTATAAATTTTAATTAGAATTATGTTAGTTTGACAATATTTCATTTTAATACATGTAAATCATAACAAGTTGAGACGGTTTATTCATAATAAAATCAAGAATATTTTATTTTTAAGATTACATTATTTCAATATTTAAAAAAAAAATTGTACCATTTTAGGATTTTTTTGCTATATATAATATATATTTATAATATATTACTCAATTTAATACATCAGTAAATATATTTGTGAACATTAACATTAATGTTATTAATTTATTAAAAATATTAAATATTTAAAAAGTAACAACCAATTGAAAATTTTAAAATAATGAAATAATATTAAAATAAAATAATATAATATATTTATAAATTATACACACACATACATACATATATATATATATATATATATATATATAT
>NC_028355.1:28929976-28980020 GCF_000741045.1 Vigna radiata var. radiata | reverse complement strand
ATATATATATATATATATATATATATATATATATAATATTATAATATGCTACTAAATTGAAATGT
The DNA here is from genome assembly GCF_000741045.1 of Vigna radiata var. radiata. Taxonomy (NCBI): domain Eukaryota; kingdom Viridiplantae; phylum Streptophyta; class Magnoliopsida; order Fabales; family Fabaceae; genus Vigna; species Vigna radiata. The sequence continues at coordinate 28,979,955 of NC_028355.1, read as the reverse complement.
ATAAATATGTTCTTTTGTTCTTTCTATAATAAAAGAAAATAAAAACTTAATTTTTATTATATTATTAAAATAGAAAAGTATGATCACAAAAAAATATTTTAAACTAAATTATTTTTATAATTTCATCATAAATAGCTATAAAATATAAAGAAAAAAATAATAAAATAAGTTATATTAATTCGAATAAAATTAATAATGATTTATAAAACGGTTTTTAATAGCTATTTAAATTTATTTTTATAATAAAAGAAATTAAAAACTTAATTTTTATTATATTATTAAAATAGAAGAGTATGATCCCAAAAAATATTATATACTAAATTATTTATAATTTCATCGTAAATAATTAAAAAATATAAAGAACAAAATAATAAAATAAGTTATACTAACTATTTATAAAAAGTCTTTCAGTGAATTTAAATTGTATATAATATATATATATATATATATATATATATATATATAAATTATTATTACATTAGTACATTTAAAATTTCAAAAGATAAAATACTAAATGCAGAAGGAAAAATATCGGGTTAGCCGCTATAGTGTTTTTATTCTCTCTCCATTTCGGCTGTAAACCCTAACTTTGAAAATTCCCAAAATATCTATTCTCTCTTCTTCTTCCACACTCTGATACAGTTACACCACCAATTTCCTCTCTCTTCTCTCTCTGCAAACACACTGGGGTTTGGAACTCTCCGATTTTGGTTTCCTGTTGTCGCTGCTTGCCGAGAAAATTGGCGTTGTTCTTTCCAAATTCGTCTTGGACAGTCAAATTGAACTGTTCTTTCCTTCTTTTACTGCAGGTAAAGGTTGAATTTGGTTTGGGTTTTGTAGTTTTCTGGTTGCAATTCTTTTATATTTAGTATTTGATGAAATAGGCAGTGTACCCTTTGAGTTTTAGATTTTGTCAGTTTCTCATATACTTGGTTTGAAGAAATCGAGTTTGTAAACTTCATTTTCCAAATTGTCGTGGAAGTTGTATTGTATTGAGGATTGCTGTGGCTGGAGAGTAATTTCTTTTATTGCTGGTAGGTAGTTGAAGTAAGTGGCATGTTGAGATGATTTTTCCGAAGGATTTGGTTTGGGTTATTTAGTGATACTCAATTTCTGGTGCTATTGTGAAGTTGTCAATATATGTATATATACATATCTAAATGTTTTAGAGTTGGGAATATTGAGTGTGGAGGTTTAATTGGCTTTAATGTTATTGATAATGTTATAAAAGGGATTTGGTACTTGCGATGACTTAATTTCGAGGTTGTATAATTAGGAAAATATGAGATTGACAGATCCCTTTGGGAAGCGAAGGTCAGTTATTCATTTCAGATTTTGATGACTAAAGACAAGAAATAAACATTGGAGGGATCATTCCCTATGCTTTTGTTGATTTCATTAGGGTTTATATTTTATTTATTTGTAGATTAGCATCACATAGTTGTTTCTCATTATTGTATTTAATGGACAGGGAACAATTATTTAATGTACATTAGTGACATGATCATAATGTTCTGAAGTTTAAACAGATATACATCAAAACTAAGTTTCATCAGAACTTATGGCTGGATTGTTGCTTGGTGATGCGTCTCATCATGGAACTTCTCAAGGTGTTTCTCAAAGATACTCTCAAGAGAAGTCAGAGGATGGCTCACGATGGTACTTTTCTAGGAAGGAAATTGAAGAATACTCACCATCCAAACAAGATGGCATAGATTTGAAGAAAGAAACTTACCTACGCAAATCATACTGTACATTTCTGCAAGACTTAGGCATGAGACTTAAAGTGTGAGTCTTTGTTAGTTGCCTCAGTGACCTATATTAATTCAATAGGTTCTTTTTTGACTTTCCTGTTTAAGACATGTGGTTTATTGTAAATATCCTTGTTTCCTATTTGTTCAACTGATTTGTGTACTGAAATTAAGGTTTGTTAAGATTTGATTTGTTCCCTTGTAGGAGGGCAGGAGGTCATTAGGAATATCTTAGCAATTTTAATGTGTACATATATTTAAGATATTGCTGGCACCGAAGGGAAAACATTTCTTAATCTCTGTTGTATTAAAATTGATAATAGATGTCAGTGAACACACTTAAATTCATTTATCATTATGTTGATATTGATTCAATTGTGTTGCAGGCCTCAAGTAACTATTGCAACTGCCATAATATTTTGTCACCGATTCTTTCTAAGGCAGTCCCATGCAAAGAATGACAGGAGGGTAAGTTTGTATCCTGTTATGATAACTTTCCTAGTCTTCATTATTGGATAGTTGTTCTCAGTGTGAATGAAATTTTTTCTTTATATTTAATTATGTATTTTAATGAGCAGTGTTAGGAAATCTATATTTTGGATTGTTTATATGTTCATGGCTGTTGAATTTGCATTAGTTTGTTTTGATGACTATTTTTCAATATTGTTTTTTTTATGCTAAATAGAATGATCAAAATTATCTCCACATGTGGTGTGCATTCAAATTCACAAAAATAGTTCCAATTAAAAAGAAGGAACAAATGTTGGATTGGTATAGTATTCTTGAAAATCATCAAGAAAAGAAAGAGAGAACGATAAGATATACTTCAGTTATTCATATCTCGAATATTGTTAAACCTAAAACTAATCAGTTATAGCTGAGGATTGTTTTACCTATTGGTGCACTATTTGATACATATCCAAGAAGTTTTCATTTGTACTCATCTATACTTCTATACTACTATATAAAGGGAGTTATTAGTGTACATATTTTTTGTACAATTTTTCCCTTGTATTTTGATAACTGTCTTTTTATATAAGAACTGCTGTTATTTTTATTTTGGTAATTGTCATTTTAACACTCAAGAAAAATGCGGACACAGGCGTAATAGTGCCTATATTTCCACTAGTGAATATGAACTCGATCCTTATTGAATCAATCTCACAGGTGATTTTCAGTTTTAGATAAATTTTAACCAATAAAAGTGTTAGAAATAGGATGGTCAGTGTGTTGCTAGCACTCTCAACACAATGTCATAGACCAACTATCGAGAAGTTCAAGTGTTTGGATAAGATGAGTAAATTGTTTTTATCATTTAGTATTGTAACTAGCCACTATATTGAACTTCTGCTATTTGCCTGTGAATTTTCAGCTATTTGCTATAGCAAATTGTTGGCTTTCCTCCATTTTCTCATTTGCAAGACTGGTTAAATTTCTAACACATTAAATTACTGAGACCTAATTCAGAGAATATTTAATTTTTTTCCACTGTACAACTTATTGGTTGGTCTGACCATGGTCTACCTGCATGTTCTGGGTCTGAACTTAAATTGTTTTATAAAATAGCCCCTTTTCCTTAAAGTATGCTGGGTAATCTTTGTGTTAATAAAGAGTAAGAAAAACGTTTTCATCATAATGGAATGTTGGTTTATCCTGGTTATAAAACTTCTGCATTATATTTTGTTCGATTTCTTTAGACATTTTCCATCAACCTTGCATAATACGCAGTTGTGGATAAGTAGTTTGATGAATAATTGGGTATATTATAGTCATACTACGTAATAAGATTGGTTTTGAGGCCTGATATTTGCATGTAACTGTCAAGATACTTATAGTTATATTTACATCCTGGATGAGCAGGATTGAACATTGTTATCATGTCAAATCAGTAGACGAATTCTTATTTGTTTTTCTCAAATTTAGAAAGAATAATATATTTCTTCTGCATTTCAATGATGAGTCATTGGGCCTATAAATACATGAGTCTGCTAGTTATTTTATGAAATCTAGAGAGCTAATTCTAAGGAAACAAATTGCTGCAATTATGGGATTGTTTCTAAATACATATTAATAGCAAGATATGTCTGAGATAAAGAATGAAATTATAGTGAGGCTAAAATAAAAAACTTCAAATTTGAGTAGCACGGTTTGGACACTCCCCTTCAAGTTGGTGAGTAAGTATTCTCCAGTTCCTGCTTAAATATAATTCTTTCAAAGTTAATGCAGTTCAACCCTTTGGTGAGTATGTGTGCTACTTGATTGAGTGGACAATATATGGGGTGCAAAATCTTGCCATTCTGTAGATTTTCCTTGATAAAATGCTTGTCCACCTCAATATGTGTGGTTTTATCATGCTACACTTGGCTGTGGGTTATGCTAATTGCAAATTCATCATCCCACTTTATCTTCATATTTTCCAATATAATCTTCAACCATAGAAGTTCACATATTCCTTGGGCCATTGTTTGATGCTTCGACACTTGATTTGGCTACTAGCATTCTGTTTTTTGCTCCTCCAAGTCACTAGTTTTACACCAAGGAAGGTGCAGTATCTAGTGTTGATCTCCTATCTCACTAGGACAGACATTGCTTTTGTTGTTACTTATCTCCTATCTTCCTATTGTCTTAGTTTCAAATTTTGTGGCAAGGCATTAACTTAAGATTTACTTCTTCTTTCTCATCTCCAGATACTATAATATCATCAACATACACCAACCATAATGTTGTTCTCCCTACAACTGAATGTTTGATGAATAGAGTGTGATTTCCTTGACTTCATAACCTTGGCGAATCTACCAAACCATTCTTTTGCTGTTTCAGCACATTCAAAGCCTTTCTTAACGTGCAAATAATTCCAGTAGCAAACTGTCCTTCATAGCCTGGGGGCAACGCTATGTATATCTTTTCATCGAACTGCTGCAGATCCCAATTATGATTTGCTTTTAGTTACAATATTACTCTAACCGTGTTCATCTTAGCAATCGGGGCAAATGTTTTCAAGTAATCCACTTCGTAGGTTTGAGTGAATTCTTTGGCCATGAACCTTGCCTTATAATGTTCAATGATCCCATCAGTTTGATATTTCACTGTATATACAATCTCAAATTTATAAAGAATAATATTCTTATTTTGTATTTCAATAATGAGGCCATTGGACCTATACTAAATACATGAACCTGCTAGCTGTTTTAGGAAACATAGAGCTAATTTAAGGAAGCAAATCCCTGTAATCATGAGATTGTTTCTGAATACGTAATCCTAGTATTAATAGCAATACTAATAAAGAATAAAATTATAGCAAGATAAGATAAAAAAGTTCCTAAAATACATAATGAGCAGAACGATTTTGACAGTTTTACTAACTTGTACCCTTGTGCATCAGGTTAAATTTAATATGTAGGACTTCAATTATAAATATAACTATTTTTATCCTAACACTGTATTTATAGTGTTGTTCTATGCCAGTTACCAGCTAGCTGCTTTGATTGTAGTAGTTGAGTTTTTGCTGTGCTATATAAATCTTATGCCTGCTTAGTATTTAGCTTTGTAATTGTTTTCTACATTTGGAAAAGTTGTTGTCATACCTTTCTTTGTTTGGATGTCTTACCTATTTACTGTCTTTGTCAGCATGATTTAGAGAATTTTCACATTTATCCTTCCCTGTTGATATATCTCTTTACATGCATAGTCATAGATTCTCTTATACATAAAATGAAACATTAAATTGGACTCATGGTTATAATTAGTAACTTAATATGTTCTGCAGACCATTGCAACAGTATGTATGTTTCTTGCTGGGAAGGTTGAAGAAACTCCTCGTCCATTAAAAGATGTCATTCTTATTTCATATGAAATTATACACAAGAAGGATCCAGCGGCAATTATGAGAATAAAACAGAAGGTATCTTTGTTCTGACTCCAGATGTTTAAGTACCTGTTAATTTATTGTTTCTTTGTAGGGAATTCTGTTTTGTTTTTCCTTTTTTCACTTTTTGCGTACCATTCGAATTATTCACATTTTGGATTTCTGTTATGGAACAACCTGCAGCAAGCAGGTTAGCACAAGCAAAAAATGACTTGCAATTTGCATATTGAAATTGAAATTTGTTGTTTTCCTTTTTCTGTCTGCGTTTGTTTAACTGCATGGGGATTTATTTCTAAATAAAATTCTTTGAAATCTCTCAGTTTTACCTACCTTGTAATTTATTTATTTCCTCAATTATGCACAGGAAGTGTATGAACAGCATAAAGAATTAATCTTACTTGGAGAGAGGGTTGTCCTTGCAACTCTTGGTTTTGATCTGAATGTGCACCATCCTTATAAACCTCTTGTTGAGGCAATAAAAAAATTCAAAGTTGCTCAAAATGCCCTTGCTCAAGTTGCGTGGAACTTTGTAAATGATGGGTAGGAAGATTATACAATTTTTGTTCAGGCTAGTAGCCTTTGATTTTCTTTCCTAAAGTTATGACGTGATATGCAGACTTCGGACATCACTTTGCTTGCAATTTAAGCCACATCACATCGCAGCTGGGGCCATATTCCTTGCTGCCAAGTTTCTGAAGGTGAAGCTCCCATCAGATGGGGAGAAGGTCTGGTGGCAAGAGTTTGACGTCACTCCACGCCAATTGGAGGGTTGGTGTCTTTTTATTCAGTACTAGTGGTATAAAGAAATGAGGAAAAAAAGTACCATCTCATTGTCAACTCTATTTTGTCCTTCCTCTTATTAATGTTCATGTTTCTCTCTCTCTCTCTCTGATGGTATCTTAGTATTTATCTATTCAAGGAGACTGGTGCAATCATAATAACTTTAAATATCATTATCATAATGCAAACCCAATTTGTCCCATCTTTTTTGCAGAAGTGAGTAATCAAATGTTGGAGCTGTATGAACAAAATAGAATGCCACCTTCCAATGATGTTGAAGGAGGTGGGACTTCTAATCGGGCCACTGCAAAAGCTCCAGCTAATAATGATGAAACTTCAGCTGCAAAGAGTAATCCCCAGACTGGAGCGACTAGAATTGAAACATCGAAGCCCGTGCCATCTGTGGCTGCGTTTGATTCATCAGTTCCAAATCATGTTGGGCGCCCCCTCTCAAATCATGGTAGAATTGGTGACTATGGGAGCGCAGAAATGAAACACAGGGTGGAAGGCGATGCCAAAGGCAATCAACATCCCGAGTGGGAATCAATACAATTTAAGGAAAACTTACATGAAACTCAAGACATGGCTAAATCTCGATCTGATAATGGTGACAAAGAGCTGGAAAACAATGGTGGAGGGACAGAAACAAGAGAACCTACTGATTTGAAAGATAAGCATAGTAGCAGAAACCTAGATAACAGAGAGGGTGCATTTAGCCGGCCACCTCAGGAAGCCATTAAGAAAATTGATAGGGAAAAGGTAAAGGCTGCATTAGAAAAACGAAGGAAAGCAGCTGGTCATATTACTAAGAAAACAGATGTCATGGATGATGATGATCTCATTGAGAGGGAACTAGAGGATGGAATTGAACTTGCTCCTCAGAGCGAGAAGAATAGGGATAAGAGGCAAAGCTGGTCTAAGCCCTCTGACAGGTCGGATTATGAGAACATGCATGGAAGACATGAAGATTATGCAGACGAGCAAAATCATGGAGGAAAGGGTCTATCTTCATATGAACAAGATCTAAGTGCTGTTGAAGAAGGGGAGGTATCTGCGCTTGATGACATTGGCCTTCCGTCACCCAAGTCAAGCAATCGCAAGAGAAAACCAGTAAGCTCCCCTGAAAGAGGGATGGAGGGGAAGCAACGGCATAACTATGGCCCTGGACCTCACCACAATAATCGTTACGATTATGTGGAGGATCGAAACAAGGTCAGTCGGCTAGGCCATACTGAAAGGGACAGCAAACGGCATGTACAGGAGAACCATGTTTAATTTTTTCTGGTATGATGCAGCCGCCTTAGCCTTCCATTAAGTCAGGTCTATTTGTTTGAAGGACTTGAACACATTCAATTTTGCTGGAGGGACCAATTTCATTTACTCAATATATGGGCATATGGGAAAATTGTAAAGTAGAAAGAGGAGGGTTATATAGATTATATCGTTGGACACAAATCAGAATGTCCATTTCCCGCAAGATCATCCATGGTTTTGATGATTACCCCTTTGAAATAGTATTAGGTGTGATCATAAACTCAGCCTATTTACCAGATGGAGGATTCTAAGTGTCATTTGTCACATCCTACCGTTATTAACTTCAAAGCCATGCCTGTTATGTTTGTAGTACTTGGAAGTGTATCTTTCTGATATATATTCCTTTTGAATTAGGGAGCATGGGTAATCTTCACAATTTTAACACTGGGATGTAAAATTAAAATCATCTGCAGTCCATAATGGTCACTGATATTACTATGCTAAACATTTACGAACTATTTCTCACGCAATAGTTGAACAATACAGCCTTATAGACCATAGGATAGACACCATAGAGTGGGTTGGGTCAGTCTCTCAGCCCCTCGTAATCTTAATAACTAATTTATCTTTGGTTAAAACTATTGGATGATTTTCATATTTGTACTGCAATTTTAATTTGGTTCTCACATTTTAATTGGATCTTCATTTTAAAAAATGTGACAATTTAATTTGGTATAGAATTGACTATGTTAACTTAATAGAACGTGGTACTGAAATTTTAACTTGGTTCTCATGTTTTAATCGAATCTTTATTTTTGAAGATGTGATACAATTTAATCTTGTACCGAACTGATGATGTTAACTTAATGGAATGTGTTAGCTTGTGATTTTTTTATTTTTTTTATTTTAATTTTTTTAATATTTTTACTTGTTTTATTTTTTAAAATAAAAAAAATTGTGTGATGTCATGTAATAGGGATAGTCTGATATGATACTACTTACAAATAGGGATGGTGGATAGTGTATATCCGCAACTTGACCCGTCAGATAAAATCTTACTTGCTATTTGACCTGTTATCCATCAGGTACCTGTTTAGAAAATACCTACGAGTATTTTATACCGCGGATATCTGCAAAAAAAAAAATATTTTATACATTTTAAAATAAAATTTAAATAAAATTATAAAAAACTATATATATAATAGGTTTAAACCTCTTTTTGGTCCCTAAGTTATAAGCGGATGTTCAATTTTATCCCCGTTTTTAAAAATGTAAATCTTTGGTCCCTAAGTTATAAAAAATGTATCAAATGAGTCCTTTTTTGACTTGAAATACGGTTTTTGGTTGTTTCTTAACAACTGCTACATCTTTAGATTGCTCTGATTTGTTTCTTAATAATAACAGCATTTTAGATTGTTCTTTGTACTTTGACCATGAACATCAAAAAAGGACTCATTTGATACATTTTTTATAACTTAGGAACCACAAGTTTACATTTTTAAAAGCGGGGACTAAACTGAACATCCGCTCATAACTTTGGGACCAAAAAGAGGTTTAAACCTATATAATATAATATAAATTAAGTTAAATATAAATATAAATCTAATTTTAATTAAATTTAACCTAATAAAATATTATTTTATTTTATTTTTAATTAAATTTAATTAAAAAATATATATAGATTATTACTTTTTTATTATTTTTACGGGTAACGTTTACCTGTGGATAAGGTAGTATACTACCTGTACCCGACCCGTTTAGAAGCGGGTATTAAAATACCCGCTACCCCTTATCCGCGGGTAGTAAATATCCGCGAGTAATAACTACCTGCCGTGGATTTTACTCGCGGATACTCGTACTCGTGGATTTTTTTGCCTTAGGATACTCAAATTTGAAGTGGTATGATTTCTTATATTCATAGCATACGAGAAGGTGTTCTTTCCATTAAAAATTTCTAGAAGTTGATCTAGGGCACCTGCCTTTGAACTATATGCCTTTCTTCCTTCTCCACATTGAGTAGTTTTTCCTAGAGATGAAAGATAACTCATCCTCTTATCCTTGTTCTATAGATTCTTCTTCACTAGTTGACTCTTTTGAAGGTTCTTATGCTTTTAGGGCTTTTGTGAGAGTCCTTCTTGCATGATTCTGAGCTTTCAACATTATGTTCTCATTAGAAAAAAAAACTGGATTTGAAATCGCACAATAGGCCTCGATTTTAACAGAACGGAAGCCTATCAAAACGCGATGACAAAATTGTAAATAAGGTGAACTTTTATGACTCAGTTCACAGTGAACTGATGCCTAAGACCTGGAAATTTCCTGTACTACCTCGGTCAACTAGGGACCCGAGGCAATAGGTGCTGTCCATCACTGACACATCTGAACGTTGTAGTCCTTGCAGTACCATACAACACGAGTTAAGTAAGAGCTGGTGTAAAAAGCTCTTTATGCCTCGGGTGAGTTGTAAACCTAGGCTTATAACTTGTTTTTTGGGTGTTTTTGGCATCGGTTATTGGGAGAACCGATCCATATAGTGGTTTATTGCGTCGTTTATTGGTTAACCGAGATAGTAGATGTGCTTTATCTTACCTCCAGAAAACATTTTTACGCCACTATTGTTCCTCTTTCTTCTCCCGCAAAATTGTTCTCGCTCTCGCCCCTTCCCCCTTTCCTCTTCTTTTCTCCCCCTCCATGCAAAGACTTTCGTCTTCCTCTTTGTTCGCCAAAACCCTACCACCTGGAGCCACCGCCACCTCATCGTTGCCTGTGAGTGCGTCGCCTCTGGAGGGAAGTGCAAGCGGTGGCCATTGGGAGTAAAGTGAGGTTTCTGGTGAGCAGCGGCCATGGAGGTTGAACGGAGGCTGAACGGCGGCCATGCGAGTGCGTCAATGGAGGTTTCTGGTGAAGCAGGTGAGTGCGACGACTTGTGATTGGGGTTTTTCTGATGTTGATGGTGGTGGTGTGACTTAGGGTTTGATGACGACGGGGTGAAGGTTGGGGGAAACTGTTATACTCTGTTGCGAGTTCTTTGTGCACGATAATAGTGGCGGTTTAGCTAAAACTATGAAAAAAAATCACGTTACTACCTCGGTTAGCTAAAAACCGAGGCATAATCCTATCCTCTTTTGATCTGGTTCATACCCGAGGCAAAAAATTACTCCTTTTTACCTCGCCTGAATATGCTTCGGTTGCAGAACCGGTGCCTATAAGCAAAAACAACCGATGTCTTTTCCCCTTCCTGTACTAGTGTCTTGTCTTTCTTTATGGTTCCATCTTGTTGAAGCTCCTACTCCTGAACTTTTAGGATTCCAATAAGTACCAGTAAGCTTATCCCATTAAGATTCTTTGAGGTTCTTAGAGCGATGACTTATGGTCTTCATTGCCTAGGAAAACTGTGAGAATTTTGTCAATATTAACAAAATTTTCATAGGTGTTACCTAGCGATCTTAACTCATTTAAGATCGTTTGAAACCGGTTGAACATGGCTTGGATGTTCTCATTGCCTATCATGGTAAATAACTCATACTCTTAGGTTAGTAAGCTCAACTTATTTCTTTTGACTTCATTTGAGCCTTCATATATGACAACTAAGGTATCCCACATTTCCTTTGCTCCATTGAACATGTGTACTGTCTTGTATCCTTCCTAAAAAAACACACATTAGCGATTTTCGAGCTTTAGAGTTAAGAAGGTACCTGTGTTTTTGCTCATCAAACCATGAGCTTTTATGCAAGAGCTTTCCCTTTTTGTCAAGAGGTATAGTTACCTTTTTTTATCACATCCCACATGTTGATGTGATAGGATTCAAAGATTTTAATCATTCTTTGTTTCCAATAGTCAAACTTTTCCTCCTTGAATAGAGGAGACCTATTGACAACATATCCTTCGTTTGCTTTTGCCCGCTAGGATCCCTGAGGTAAGCTCTAATACCAACTAAAAACACAAGAAAAACACTAGAGGGGGGGGGGGGGTGAATAATGTTTTGTTATGGAGATATATAATTTATATGATGTTTACACGTCGAATTTTATAAAAGAGTAAATGGAAAATGTTTTAGATATAAAAGCAATTCACTTAACCTGAGCTAAGCCCAATTATTTGTTAAGAACTCCTAAAGGGTTCCACTAATCTTTTACCAAGATTACACGAGTTTTACCATGTCAATTTTACAACAAGTATTCTTACAACTTTTGGTTCACCTAGTTAACATGTATAATTTGAGTTTAATTACTCTTGGTTTACAAGTATTCTAACCACTTCAGGTCTCAAGTATTCTAACCACTTCTGGTCTCAAACCTAGATAACATGTCTAGGCAAGTGTTGAATTCTCTTTAGAATTTACAACACAAATAGTGTTAAGAGCAAGAGTACGGATGATAATTCTCAAAGAGAGGATATAAACAATACTCTGTGATTTTCTAAGAATTTTTCTCTCAAATGAAAATATATCTTTATACGATATATGGACACAATAAGCTTGAGTTCCCTATTCTATTCTTCTTATTTATCCTTATTATGTTATCATTTTTATCTTCTCTTCTAGCTTTTGTCTATATATAATTTTTCTTGAAAGATGACCATTAAACAAGGACATTGACTTCAAGAGAACAGGTAGCCTTTGGGTAGGAATTTAAACTTTAGCCTTCTTTGTAAGGGTCAAAGCTTTATCATATTAGCCTTAAGAAAACTGAGGTTATACGATGTGAGAAAGCAGAAGACTTCAAGGGAAACATTCCTAGAATGTTCTTCTTCTCTCGCAACGTCTTTTTCTTGGGTGTAGTGATTTTGATCATATATTTTTGCTTTAGGGATCTGAACAAATATCAAGAGCAAAGTATACAAACATTGTAGCACTTTATCATACATGCATTCAATGTTTTGAACGTTGATAAGCGTTAGAATGTCTTGCGTGTTCAAGTCATCTTATCATTTGTGATGTCATTCATAAATTCATTGTTTGATAAAACATACAACATATACAATCACCCAATGGTATAAATATTAGATTCTTCTTTATAGGCCATAACATTTAACAATCATTCATTAAACTATGTTTTCTTTTAAACACTTTGCTTGAGATAACACTTGTAATGAATAAAAATTTCTTTTTAGTCTTAGTGTTATATGAGATAGACTTTCTTTATCATAAGATGCTTTGCTACGTATATAGTTTATTAGATGATTTTAAGAGAGAGACACTTTCTTTTCTTGGACACTATTTATCATTTTTAATTCATTAGACAGTTTAGTCTAGAAAACGTTATTTATAAGCTTGGCTTTAGATGTTAAAAATTATTTTCTTCTTTAGATGCTATTTCCTTTAAACAACTTTTCATGCATAACAATATTTCATTTACTGCTTATTGTTAAAATTCAAAACCTGAGCTGTTTAGACAATTTATTCATTAGACGATATTTTCTTATGAATCAATATTCTTGTCTCAAACCCTTGGTGTCTTCCTTAAACCATACAATGCTTTGGATGTTATTTACATTTATACTAAAATAAAAGGAGATATGTTATATAAACACTTAATACGAAAACCTATTTAAGCATGTCAAATGAATAATTTCTATATAACAAGTAAATCAATTAGAGCTTAATCCTTTGTTTGATATATTTCATCAGACACAACTATCATCATACTAGTGTAAAAAAGCCTTTTTATACCAGTTATAACTGACCAGGTATAGAAAGTGACATGGTGGAGTTTTGTAAACACGATAAACTTTTCTATACTGTTTTGACTCATAACTAATATAGAAAGGATCACGATGGAAAAAACTATAATAAATTATAAAGCTTTTATATACCTATTGGATTCAGAATCGACATAAGTGGCATGATGGAAATTTTTTAATAATTTACAAAGTTTTTATATACTTGTTAGACCTTTTTTCTTCTTGAGAGTTCAACTGAGTACCATTGGGTACATTATAGCTTCTACATTGATGGATGATTTGAGAATCTTTTTTCCAACAATTTTGTTTCTACCTATCTTATTCTTCGGGTTTAGGTGTTTTCAGATTCTAATTTCGTTTGTTATTTGACTAAACTTCAAAACATGAGAGCATTTAGACGTATAAATGATTTTGTCTTAACAACTCTAGGTCCTTTCCTGGAATCTAGGACCTAGGATCACCAAGCTTTAGTATGATCCATCAATGACTACTTAAATGGATGACATGCAATTAAACTTAGGACTAACCTTAGATCTATTCCTAGCATCTTAAAGCATACCGGAGAGTCGATTGGACCACAACTTCAAACTAGTTTCAAATATCAAGCCATTGAAATAAGATGAGTGATAAGCTTATTCAATAACAAATATAAACCAATTCACAAACTTATAATTAAAAGCAAACATTCATAAATAAAACAGTACTAAATACAAGAGAGTTCAAAGCGATTTACATATATCACTTCAACACCTAAGAGATTTAGTTCCTCATAATGGATAAAAAGAAGTTAAAACAAAGAAGGAACTCAATCTCCTAGTTCTCTAATGATGTTCTTTAAAGTACATAGGAAGTAGGTGAGAAGACTTTCGAGTCTCTCTCTAAAATTGTCTAAAAATTCTAGTGAGAAGTATCTAAAGTGGCTTTGCTAAAGGCTCCCTAAAATAGAAAGGAAGTTCTGTTTTTATAGATACTAAAAGTGTGGGTTTAATGGTGGCTTTTATGGCTCTAACCGTGAGGTTTTCTCGTAAAGTGGGTTTCCTCTATGACTTAAGTTTTGTGTTTCTATGCTTGAGCTCTTGAGATTACTTTTAGGTGAAGGATTTTTCATGCTCTAGCCTCAAGTCACGGCTCGAAGTTTCTCTCCAAGGTAGTTTTTCTTCATGTGCCTAAAGCCTCACATTCTATGTTGCAGCTACGTTGGAGTCAATTTGCTGTATTTTGTTGAAAATTTCTCTGGTTTCTTTATATTTAATCTTTGACTCTTGAAATTGGTCAAAACTTACAAAATAAATAAAATTGGAATGATTAATATAGATACTTAACATAATCAAAATAAGATAAGTATCAAATTATCATATAAACTAATTAACTCGTAGTGAGCACTTATCAACACATCCAATTTTAAACACTGTTTGTCCTTACACAAATCTAAAAATAAAAGATAAAAGATGGTTGTACAATCAAACGTTGGTACAAGGATTGAATGCAATTGTTGGTTCCTTGTTAGACGTTACAAGTTAAGGAAAACATGAAATTTTCAAGCCTTTCCGAAAAACATAAGTGCAGGTTTTCACAACTTTTGAGAAATTGCAGATTTGTTCATGTGTTTATTGTTTACGAAAGAGAAAACCCCCCAATATGGTGTTTCACTCAGTGAAAGTGATAGTGAGCTCTTTCCAGACCTTGTACCCTATCTCCAAGTACTTTGACTAGGTCTTTATGGGTTACAAAAGAATTTTGATTTTACATACTAAGTAAATACTAAGGAAAACCATTACATACTAATTATAATATCATGATTTGTTTGGCAAAATATAGCTCATTATAAGATCTGAGGAACTTGGAAAAATAACTGTATATCTTTAATGGGTGATTGGGGTTTCATAGCAGAGCTTGTACAACACTAGACTGGTATAAGAGAGTCCACAGTCCCTACCACAGGCTTGAAAATTGTGATTCTCATATGAGTATCTTGGAAAGAGTTAGAACAATAAAAGTAGATGATAGCGTTTAGGCAAAGGGTGCATGCCTGACATGAATTGCTAATGGAAAACTGATCCTGTAGAAGAAAAGCATGACAAATCTTTCAGCAATGGATCTCTCTGGTTGCAAAGAGATACAAAATAAGTGTACTATGGGAACAGAATAATTTTGTATTGATAAATGATTGAAAACAAGAAAAGATACCGTAGTCATCTTATACGCCAAAATCAGCCCTTAGATTTGCTAGGTTTTTGGTGTTGTCTGTGTTTTCAAATATACTTATGCCTAATTCTTCAAATTGGTTTCATTTCATGTCTTTCTTTACTTTGTTTTGCTTTAATTTGGCTCTTAAATCATAGCCATAAAGTTAGCTTATATCTTATGTTGTTAATCAATGATAAGATTCTCAAGGACACATTGTTTACACTATATATCATTTGCTAAAACAATTTCAATTTCATGGTTTGGAACATTTAACAGCTGCACTGTGACTGTACTCACATTTGCCCACACTGATGTGACTGCAAATGCCACCAGAACACCAATTTAAAAACAAAGGTAAGAATTAGAGGCTATCTTTCCCATTTTGATTGTAGTTTTTATACTATTAATTGATCCCAAACATATCTTTTCTCACCACTTAAAGTTGCTTGATTTCAAAGCAAGTACAAGATTGTTGTTTCAACTTTGAAGGCATTCATTCAATTAGTCATGAAAAATAATATCCACTCGAGCATTTCCATGTTTGATATTCATTCCTTTATATGTTTTAACTGAGGGAAAACATTATTTTTTTCTTTCATGTTAAACAAACTTTGTTTATAGTTAAAATGATAGATTGCTATGCAATATTATAACATTTAGTAATTATAGAATTTGATTATATTGTTTGAGAAAAGTAATCCCTCAATGTATTATTTTTCTTTCCAAAATTCCTCCATCAAAGACAAAATAGGGCAAAGAGCATCCGGCAGTGTGTCATCTCAAAAGATTCGGTCAAGAAAGACCAAAGAAAGACCTGTTACCAAGCACTTTTGTCATATGACAAACTAACCAAAAAGGGTTTCCATTATTACACAGATTAATTAAGCTAATATAATTACATCACATGATTAATTTTGTTACCATATTTCGTCAAGATCTTTTAAAAGAGGGAGAAATAAAATGAAATAAAATAAAATAAATATTTGTTACCTAAGGTGGGACACTTTTTGTAGTTTCCGAGCTATATTGCAAGTGGGAGATGGAGCTTTAGGGAAAGAAGGAAGTGCACATGCAGAAGCACCTGATACTAAGTACTGTAACCAAGATGATCATCTTGAATTCTATCTATTTCTTTGCTTTTTGTGGCAAATAGTCAGAGAAAGATGAAATTTGAGGGAGAAGCAACATGAAATATTGTTTACCAAGTTGGCCAACATCATTCTTTAATGACGGCTGATACTAAGCTATAGTATGGTGGGAGGCCAAGAATCTTATCAGATAACAAAAGATTGTGCAAATGTATATATGCTTTTTACAAAACTGATATTGAACCAGATACCCTTTTATAAAATGTGGCAGAAAGTGTCATGGGAAAACCAAAATATCTGAGATGAGTTCAGAAATATATTAATTAATTTATGCTTTGGAGAACCCAGGTAAACAATAATGCTCACATATTTGTTGGTGAATATTTTGTGAACTGTTTTATCTGGATGATGATGATGTTGTAATAGTGTCAAGCAAAGCTCTTTTTAAACACCTTACTAATGCATGTTATAATATATTACTGACTGACATGGATGTTGTTGTTATAATGCCGACCTTGAATTGAATCATGCAACTTTGTTAGGTGAATTTTAAATTATATCGGCAAAAGCGGCCTCAAACACCACTTGTTCAGTTCAGGTGAGAATTTTTAATTCACCTTTTGGTCCAAGTGGGGTGTTTCAAGGATTCAGAGTTAGGGCTAATTAAGAAAGATATATTATATTTATGGAATGTTTATGTATAAGCTTAACTCCCAAAGAAGACAATAATTTCAAATTACAAATATTCAATAATTCAATTTCACTTGAAAGCTAACGTATAAAAACTTATAAACCAGGTATAAATCTATATATTAAAGCTATATTTAACTAGCCAAATATCAACTAAGGTCTTTCAGAAAGTATGTCTTACTAGAGACTAATATTTAGTCCATCACAAAATTTTGAATTTACAAAAGAACCTAAGAGAATGAACTAAACTAAGGTAAGTTTTCAAGTCACATATCTACATATGTTATGAAAAAAACTCTTAGTTTATGTAACGTAAATCATCGATAAAATAAGGGAGTCTCTGTTATAACATAAGTATCAATACTTAATACATAAATAAAATAATAGTTCATATAAATCATTCCACATATGTGACCACAAATTCATATAAATTTTATCATTTTGAACAACCATTTCCATACAACATAATTTACTTAAACAAAATTAAAAAATCAATTAAATATGGAAACGAATATTTGTTTTAGATTTATAATAAAGATCTATTAAAGAGACAAGACAATAAGAGAAAAAGGAGAAAAACTTTTATTTACCTTAGAATTATTATGATCTCTACATTTTAAAATGAATAGATATAATCATCTTAATCCAATGACCTTATTTTTTTTTACATGTGTTGAAAGTGACATTTTAGTTGGAAGTTGATAAATGAGGTAAACAATTCAAACATTAACCTAAAATGTCATTTGATAAGCCATTTTTTTTAATGCAATTGAATTAGAAAGACTCTTTATTTATTTTAAAAGTGTAAGTGTCAAACTATATCAAAATTTTCAATATATACAAATTTCAAATATACATTAAAGTTTAGAAACTCATAAACCAGAGAAAAATTGTTTTCAAATCTTTTATTCACAATCACTTCATTAAACACAACTTTAAAACAATTCAAAATGAACAAAACAATTTAAAAGGTGTGATTTGGACTTCCCAGTTTAATTTAAAAGTAAAAGAAAAAAAAAGAACTAATAAACCAAAACAAAAGTAGCGATTTTTTATTTTTAATTTCCATTATCAGTTTAAAAAAAAATTAGGTTGACTTATTTAAATCATTTTAATCACACATGCTGAATACTTCCTAAAAGTGTTAATTACTTGTATCTTCAAGAGCATTATATCTCTACTTTCCTAAATAAGCATCCTAGGTGGATATGGGTGACAAAATGAGTTAGTTTCATCGGTTGGTATGCTATGATAAAATGGATTGAAAGTGGTTGTTTATTTTTAAATTTTTAATTTTTAATTTTTAATTTCTAAATTAATATTTATATATTTTAATCATATAAATATTTTTTTTAAGTTTTTAATTAAAAATTAATTAATATTTTCAATTAGATAAATTAAAATGATTTATAATTTATTTAATTTATAAATCTTAATAATTTAAATTAGATTAGAATTGCAGATTTATATTTTTAAATAGTATAATACAAAAATTAATCTTTTAAGTAATTTTTTATTTAAAAGAAGAAGTCGATTATAAATTCATTTGATGTCGTCAATTTGATAGATTAAGTAAAATGAATTAAAGTGACAGAATTGAAAACACCAATCTAACCTATCAAAACGTAAAAAAATGACAAATCGAGCATAAACCAAAATCCACTTTTTCAACCTTATCCGTAAACGCCCATTTTCATCAATTGGGCTGTGGTATTTATGAAAGTGATTGTTTGGTGTGTGGTTAAACATACCTCGAGGAAAGATTATAAAATTATAATAGCTCAAGGGTTTCGATCCTATATTCCATCAAAAGTTCCACGTTAGATTCTTTATTTATAGTGTTGTTATCATCGCAATCTTGAATGTTGAGTTTTTATACCTGGTAAAATTTGAGTGACTTTATAATTTCTCACTTGTATTTGAGATTAGAATATACGAAGAAATATTTATTTGTAAAAGACTTTCTCACAGTCAAGTTAATAAGAGAATTGAGATTTTGTGATTAAGAGATAATGAGTATAAAAGTGAATATATATTTTTTTGGAGAATATTAAATTTATTTATAGAACATATTATAAAATGAGTAATGTGACAGTAAAATAAATATTTATCTTAAATACATAATAATAAAATGATATATTGTCATAAATAGTAAAAATAATATCAAATCGGCAAAATTAGTTACAATTACTGTTAATATGTGAATATTCCCTCAATTGATGTATTTTGGGATTGTTCAATAGGGTTTATTGGACCTTGTTGAGCTGTCTTCTTTAACACGTTTATGGGTTAGGTAGGCACATAAGATCCCTTAGTCTCGGGAGTTTGATAAGCATATAAGGGGTGCTCGTCATGGTTATGACTGATCTATTGATCGGGTTATGATCGACTTGTAGAGTTTGTAGGTGGATTAGCCGTCTGGCCAGACTGTACGAGTGGCATTGTCTAGGGGTAGTCCTTGCTTCGTGTTTCCAATTTGGGCAAACTTAGTGTTGTCGGCTTGATAGGATCTATTGCTCATTTGACTAGGTCGATGATGACTTTATTGGTGACTACGAAGCATTAATGAGGGGTTTCTTGAAATCCCATAATGACTGCCTTGTAGTTCGAAACTTCATTTCACATTAAGTGACTATGATAGAGGTTGACGTGGCTGCATCTCGGTGGTTAAACTCAAAGAACAAAATGCCAAGAGTTACGCACGGGAACAAAACATCGCATAACTAAAGGTTGTTTCATTTCAAACTCCTTGATTTCGTTTTATATTCTTATTTCATTTCAAGCTTTCTTTTTCTTTTCCTAATATTAGCGATGGTTGTCGCTGCTCCTTGTTGGCTAAGGAAATTATTGCCATGAGCAAGGGATTTTCCTCTTCTTCTGACGAGAACGTTTCCTCATCGAAGCTTCTCATTGCCGATCTTCCTCTAGCGGTTTCTTTGGGAGTCATCCTTGGGGCTCCCCAAGAGAAAAGGAGAAAGAAAGAGAAGCAGGTGGTGCGTGGTAAGAAGGTCGTGCCACCTACGGTGCGGGTTGAGCCACTTGCTTCGACGACCCAAAAGCGTGACCGATTTCCTTCTATAAAGGTGATGGTAGTTGACCTGATGACTACTTTTAGCTTCTGTCCTTACAAACTTCTAAAGATAAGGTGTTCTTTCGTCCTGGTGAGAAGGAAGACAACTTCGTTTTCATGTATGAGTATTTTGGGGATTTCATTATTTCCTTTCCTTTATTAACCTTTGAGAGTGATTTGTTGTTCGTCCTTTGTAGCCGTCAACAAGCTTTACACAAATAATTAGGGTTTTGTGAAGTCTTTCCAGATCGTATGTGATGAACTTAGTCTGACCCCCACTCCCCACATGTTTATGTTTTTTTTATCTCTAAATGGTGCCTAGTGTGGTCCCTTGTTCACGTTCTATTCTCAATCTTTTAAAATTTTCAAGAATAAGTTCTTTAGGCATAGAGCCTGATCTGTCGAGGTTGAGCTCAAGTACTTCTTTCTCTCTAATACCTGGGCACTAAGATTCCCTTTGTACTGGTTTTCCTACAAAAAATTTAAAAATTTATGCCTGATGAACAAATTAACGCCGAGGAACATATGGGTATTGAGCTCATCATGCAATTTCCTTGGCCTATCAACTGTTGGGACATTTTGCATGTTCCTCTTGTTGAGGATCCTGACGTATGCTTTAAGGGTAAAACCGATGACTCTATTTTTTATATTTTCAAAGTGAGAGTTCCAACCTCTTTCCTTTTGCTTTTGAAAAGATGATGGCATCCAAGGGCTTCAACTACATGGTGTGGCGGGTTTCCCATTTGAATAAACAGAAAACTAAACGCACTAGGTGAGCACCTACAATGGCTTCTCTTGCTATCAAGAAGTAGAAGTTATGTGCGACCTCTCTATTCACCAAGACCTATCATTACATAAAATGCATAATGAGGTTGTTGGTTAAAAACATTTTCCTTAATTATAGAACAAAAATGAGGTTTTTAGTTAAAAACATTTAAACTATATTGTATTGTACACATATCTTCTCTATGAGAGTAATAGTTTAAACGATTTGTAAGCAATCGTTGGTTGCAAGTTTGAAGAGAATTAAAACACTTGTTGAACTCAACAAAGTTAAGGAAATCTAGGCAGTGTTGTCTAGTACTAAGAGTGGTGTGAATACTCAATTGATATAGGATAACAAAAGGTTATTCATTGGTCAAGGATACCAGGAGTGGTGCAAATACTTATTCAGTTTAGGGTAACATAAGGTTATTCGGTGATTGAAAATACCAGGAGTGGTGCGAGTACTCATCTAGTCTAGGGTAACAGAAGGTTATTCGCTACCTGAGAATATAAGAGTGGTGAGAATACTCAGTTGTAATCTTGTTGAAAATTATAGTCGAGCTCTTTTTGGATAGAGGAGATTGGACGTAGCTCAGTTGGAGTGAACCAGTATGAAAATATCTGTGCAATTATTGTTTACTCTTGTCTAAACACTTCTCTTATAAAACCTACAGGTGAACTTTATTTCTATATACAAGAAACTTCTGCTCTAAACGATTCAGATCCAACTAGGAAGTTCTTATAAACATTATAGTGTATGATCTGAATAGCACGTAAAGATAAACTATCATTCTTAATCATTTACGAGATGGAACGTTTAAAAACTTATTTGAAAAATCTAATACTTAAACGTGCTATAAAGAAAGGTTGCGAAAAAATTTTTCAACACTATTCAACCCCTACCTCTTACCCCTCACCCCTCCCAACCCCTTCTAGTGTTTTTCTAATACTTCACTAACTGAACGAATTACTCATCTGATAAAGGGAGAATTCTTTTCTATTGTGTATTTTCTCTTGCAATATGTTTAGCTAAGGTACACTGATTCAAGCTTTGTCATAATCTGTGTTTACAGGAAAGGATAAGCCAATTTCCTAAATCAGACTAAGAGAGTGAATGTTGTTGGATTGTGCAGATTAAAATGCGTCTTTATATATCTGAAATGAAATACGTTTCAGTAACAGTAAGGAGGACAGAAGACAGAAAATTCTGTCTTTATATATCTGAAATGATGTCTCAGTATTGCAATATAGAATATTAGTACACGAAAAAAGCAAGAAAAATAAGAGGGAGAAGAGAAATAAAGTAATCTAAGCTTATCTATATTGCATGGATGAGTAGTGGTAGGAATAATATTGATTCTAATGAAATTAATGTTGCTTTTAAAATTCTTAATGAATCCATAACTGCCAATGTCTTTTGCGACCAAAATGGAGTTTTGGAGTCCAGCCCAACACCATCTGACCCATGTTCGGATCTTCTCACTCGATTCCATTTCATTTTCATCTCTCATTAGTCACCTCTAAGTTTAGGTATTTTTAGTTTCTTTTTTAATTCATCACGGATCTTTAAAAAATATTTTAAATGTAAACAAATATTTTCATTTATATATTTATTTACTTAAATAGAAAAAAAGATGTTGTCAAGATCCTCTTGTAATTCTTCAAAGTTCGTTAGTGATTATATAATTTTTCTTACTTGTTGTATAGATTTTCAAACGAAGTATTATTAATATCGAACAAAAAGCAATTTTTAATTTTACTAAAAGGTGAATTATTTGATAAATACAATTCTTTTTATCTATACCTATATATACAAAGAACATTCATTTTTTTTTTCACTTTTACCCTTTTAAGTAATGCTGATTAATATAATTATATTTCATTTTTACCCTATTAATATAAATTTAATTATTTTATCATTTATTTTTTTTTTCAAATAAATTCATGTTAGACACTATGTCATTACATAAAAATTTTATTGAGAAAATAAAGAAAAAGAACAAAGAATAGAAATATATGAGGGACTACATCAAATTCATAATAAAATTATATCACAATGTTTAGAAGATTTTGCTTTGGAAGATTTAGTTTGCTCTATCCGTGTTAAGTTTTCTTGTTGTTCTAATTAGCTCATCATCCTTTCAATATTATAATCTTCCTTTTTATCAAGCATATTAATTTCATTTAGAAGCTATTTTTAATCCCATTTCGAAAGGACGTAAAAATATATTCAAAATATTTTTAAACATGAATATTTGTTTTTATAACTGTTTAAAATTAATATTTTTAATTTTATCAATGTGCTAATATGTTTTATGAGAGAGAACATTCTAATTTTGAGGATGACGATGAACTAATTCAAACTATAAAGAAACCTAATTAAGGTACAAATAAAGCTAATACTAAATCTTCTAAAACAAGTATTTCTAAAAGGTCCTAATGAATTTTAAAGGTCTTTTTTGGAATCTGAGACGGTTAGTTAATGATAAATATGTTATAGTGTTATATTTATTTACTTTTTTCGATTTATGTATTTACTTAGTTTTTTCATAATAGGTATTTTTTGTCTATGTGTGTAATGTATTTTTATCATGAATTTGGTGTGGTTTCTCCATGCTTTTCCTATTCATTTTCTTTCTCTTTTCTATTTTTTTATTAAATCTTCATGTTATGGCAATGATGCCCAACATGATCTTGTTTGGAAAATTATTATATTATGATAAATGAAATGTCTTTATATAAATAATGTAATAAAATTACACTTATGACAATGAGTTAAAGAATAAATATAATTACACCTTATGGTCAAGATCGACTAAGTTTTACATCAACCTAAGCCAACTCGACTTGAGTAGGGCTCTTGTGATATAGGACTATCCCTTGATCCTATAGAAGAAGAAGTAGAAGAAAAGTCATTTCAATTCAAAGGACCTATGACAAGGTTAAGGAAAAATACTTTGAAGAACAAATATCCTCAAGGCTTATGATGCTCCATGAAGATTGAAATTCAAAGAACATGAAGATCATAGCTTGGAGAGCATTTATATAGTTATTTAAGAAATTAAAAGTATTTTGTAATTTTCTTTTAATTACAAACAATTCATTTCTATTTATAAATTTTCAAGTTATTTTTGAGTCTGGTGTCTTTAGGCTTTCTTTTAGAGTTTGTTAAGTGGTTTAAACATTTGTACCTATATAAAGGGAAACCAAATACATATGTAGACACTTTGAGTCATATTATATTTATTTGCATTCTTTGAGAGAGGATTATCTTTATTCTTGGATTTATCAAATATTAACATCGTTGTGGCAAATCTTCACTTGGCTTATCAATCTACTAAATTGTTGCATCCCTATCCCTTTCTTATTTCACATTCTTCTTTAATTTTTTTTTGTGTCTTTTGAGGATTTAAATGCAAAAGTGATCATACTTTTTCTTGAACATGATCGTATCATTTGGTATCTAGAGCAAAGTTCCAATTTGAATATTCTATTTTATCTTACTTTCTGTCATATAAAAAAAACTAAAAATTCTTGAATGTTTGTGTTCAATAGTTTGTTTTGAAATTTTGTTTGGTTTGTTGTTGTTACAATTTTATAGGGAGTAAAACCCTTTATATTTTATCCAATTCTATTGAGTTTTTATTTTTTTCATGTTCTTTGTGTTTTTCGTTTAAATTGTGCATTTCTACATTTGATTCGTGGAAATTTTTTGTTTTGTATTTTTTGTAAATTGTAGTCTCAATTAATTATTTACCTTAATCTTGCACGAGTTTTGGTATTTGAAGGACAATCTATTTAGTTTTCTTTGTTTGTGTGTTGAACTTTAAAATTAGAAAAAAAAGAAAGAAAGAAAGAACAATGAATCCAAGTAAAAAAGGAAACAAATATATATTGAAATGAAAAAGAAAGAAAGTAAAGATCCAAGATTAAAAAGAAAAGTTGTAAGTTCAACACAAATATTATGTTGCACAATAGGTCATAATTGTTAATATATTAAATTATATTCAAAATTTTTTTGAGTCTTTGTGTTGTTTCATATAACTTTTTTTAGTAGTCCTATTATTCTCTATTTTTATTGTTTTATGTATTTTAAAATTCCTTGAAGGTTTATCCTGATTTTTGTATTTTATTTGACCTTTTTAGTCAATATTTAGATCTTGAAACACTTTCCACATTGTTTGTTCACTATTTGCATACTTAACCTATCAGTGTTCTTTGCAAGCATTAAAGGGAAATTGATTAGTAAAAGGCAAGAGATTACATCCAAGAAAAAGTCTATAAGTGTGATATATGAGTAAAATTTAAGTGAAACACTTAAAAGAGTGGCGAGGTCCTCCATCGACTAAGACTACGACAATTATGGTTGCACTTGAGAAGCTCAACTTACAAATGGCTCAAATGCAACAACACACTCAACTATAGTTTGAAAGCCTCCAAAAGTCTAATGAATATGTGCGTGTGAGATTGGAGGAATGGAGAAAAGGAGAAGGAGACATGATGATTCAGACCATTGTTCTCATAATGATGAAGATGAACATGTTTTTAAACCAAGGAGGGACCAAAGATGAGAGGAGTTTGGGAACCACATGCTTAGGGGGAATAATGATGAAGAGGCGAATGGTTTTAGAGCAAGGCAAGGCCAACCATGAGAGAAGTTTAGGAACCACACACCTAAAAGAGATAAGATGTGGAGGAGGATTATGATTCCTAAATTTAATGGAGCCAATGACCAGGAAGCCTGCCTAACTTGGAAAATGAAGCTTAAACAAATCTTCAACTCTTATGATTATGAGGATGATGATAAGGTTCTTATGGAATCCTTTGAGTTTAAACAATATGCTATGAAATGTGGAATCAAATTACCATGGACATAGCTAGAGGGAGAAGGTTGTCAATCTCTATGTGTGAGAAATTAAAGGTGGATATGGAGGATAGATTTATGCCTCCTTATTATTAAAAGGAGATTTCAACAAATTGAAAAGACTTACATAAGGAAATAGAAGTGTTAAAGATTATGTCCAATAGATAGAGGTCACCTTGATGAAAGATGATGTAAACAATTATGGCTACAATGGCTACATTCTTGAATAGATTAAATAACGAGATTCAAGATATGGTGGAAATATACACCATTATGAGACTTTGGAGGATCTTATTCATCAAGCCATTAAAGTTGAACAAGAACTAAAGAGAAAAAGATCCTTCAAGAAGTCATCCACATAAGAAGAAATCTAAGAAGGAGGAAGCTACTTCTTCAATTCCTAAATCTAAGGAAAATGAGTCTTCAAGTGGTATAAAGTAACTTTTAAATCTAATAATGATGACTATTCACGTTCTAGTTAAAAAAAATGTTTTAAATGTTTGGATAGGGGACATATAGTAACTGAATGTTCCAATATGAGAGCTATGATGTTGTTAGAGAATGAGGAGTACATTAATGAGCTTTGTGCTAGAGAATCATCTGAATCAATTAATAGTGGTGAGAAGGACACGAAGTATGAAGTATTACCTTTAAAGGGAGATCTTTTGATGGTTAAGAGGTTGTTGGGTAGTATGAATAAAGAGGTGGATGAGACCCAAAGAAGGAATATTTTTCATTCTAAATGTATGGTCATGGGAATTGTGTGTTTACTCATCATTGATGGAGGAAGTTGTGCAAATGTAGCAAGTAAACAACTGTTGGAGAAGCTTAGTTTGGTGACATCTATACATCCTAGTCCTTATGCTTTGCAATGGTTAAGTGCGGATGGAAAATTGGTGGTGGATAAGAAAGTGAACATTGCTTTCTCTACAAGTAAATATGTCGATGAGGTAGTATGTGATTTGGTACCTACGAAGACTAGTCACTTGTTGTTGGGAAGACCTTGGAAATATATAGAAAGGTAACCCATGATGGACCTGGCTCTCCTTGGACCGATATTTCTATGGATTTTGGTTTAGGAATTCCACGGTCCAAAATAGGAAAAGATTTTTTTTTTTTTTGTGGTAGACAAGTTCGCAAAGATGACTCACTTCATTCCAGTGATGACGCTTACCATGTGACCAATTTATTTTTCAAGGAAGTGGTGAGACTACATGGTACTCCAAGGACAATTATGTCGGATAAAGATGTAAAATTTGTTAGCCATTTTTGAAAGGTATTGTGGGGTAAGCTAGGTACAAAACTTTTCTTCTTTACAATCTGTCATCCTCAAACGGATGAATAAACTGAAGTGGTAAATTAAACTTTTTCTCAACTCCTTAGATGCTTTGTAAATAAAAATTTGAGAACTCGGGAGGAACAAATACTTCATGTGGAATTTGTTTCTAATAGGGTAGTTCATTTTAATACTTGTAAGTCTTCATTTGAGGCAGTCTATGGTTTTAACCCTCGAACTCCCTTATATTTGTTACCTTTTCCTAATAGTAATTCTATTACTAACGAATATGGTCTTGCCAAAGCTACTTTTGAAAGGAACTTACATAAGGAAGTGAAGGTATAAGTTGAAAAGAAGATAAAGAAACTGACTTCTAAGGCTAGGAAGAAGATGAAGTTTGAGCTCAAAGGTTGGGTGTGGGTACACGTTAGGAAGGAGAGGTTTCCTTCCAAAAGAAAATCTAAGCTCTTACCAAGAGGAGATGAACCATTTCAAGTTCTTAAGAGAATTAATGATAATATATACATTGTTGATCTACCTAGTGATTATGGAGTGAGTTCTAGTTTCAACATTAATGACTTGTCTCCATTTGATGTAGGTACTAATTTAAGGACAATTTCGTTTCAAGAAGGAGAGAATGATAGAGGATTATCCCTTGATCTTATAGAAGAAGAATTTGAGGAAGAGCCATTGTAATTCAAAGGACCGATGACAAGGTGAAAGAGAAAATACTTGGAAGAACAAATCTCCTTGAGGATCATGCTCCATAAAGATTGGAATTTAAGGAACATGAAGATCGTGGCTTGAAGAGCAATTATACCACTGTTTAGGCAATTAAAATTATTTGTAATTTTCTTTTAATTACAAACAATTTGTTTTTCCTTTTAAATTTTCAAGTTATTTTTTGGTCTAGTGTTTTTGGGCTTTCTTTTAGGGTTTCTTAGGTGGCTTAAACATTTGTTCATATAAAGGTACACCAAATACATATGCAGACACTTTGAGTCATATTATATGCACTTACATTCTTTGAGAGAAGATTCTCTTGGTTCTTGGATCAAAATTCTTGTTCTTATAAAAAATTAACATCTTTGCAGAAAATCTTCACATGACTTATCAATCTACCAGATTGTGTCAGGATTATATCACCTTGTCAACTTGGTTTGACTTGAGCTTGGACCAACATGACTCTACTAGATTCGGTCTAACTCAGCTCAATCTATATCATGACCAACTCAACTTGACTAAGCATACTTGACTCAAAATAAAATTGACTTGACTCAATTTGAACTTGAATTGACTTGGTTTAACATAACTTATTAACTAAAAAAACTTATAAATATTAAAAATTATTTAATATCTAAATAGGTTTTTGAATTTCATGGTAACTTATATACTTTATTAAAAAAAACCATTAAATTTAAATTGTCTAGTCCAAATAAAACATTTAAAAAAGTAAATTAATTTAAAATTAGATTAATTGAATTGAATGTACTTGAATATAAACAACTTTTACAAAGAAAGATACCAAATTTGTACAAGATTAACTAATGACATTGATGTTGTTGTATTTGCAATGATAAAGTTTATGTTGATGGCAAACAAGAAGAGCCATAGAGAGATGTAATGAAGAGGAATATGTCTGATAATGGTACAAAATTAAGAGGCCATCGAATCATGGGGGCAGTTTGGCCTACATGTATGTGACCTAGAATTCTTTGGTTGCCAAGGGTAGATCTATTTAGAAACCTCAAGTCAATGTACTTATATGTTTCTCTATATGTGATGGGTATATTAGGGCAAGTGAAGTATTTGATGAAAAACTTTGGGTAGAGAGAGAAATATCTTGTACTTGATTTGTTTACTAAAAATCTAACAACCCCATGTGTTAGATTCTTGCCCTATAACTAGGATAAATCTTTACGAGTACTTGTAGATGCACAGCTTTGGAAGTGTATGAAAGAATAGTGTGCACATGAACCCCTCTACGATTTGCTTTTCCAGCTTAAATTCCTCTTCTCGTTGGCTATAACTTGATCAAAAATTAAATTCCTACTTTATTCTATTTGCATAAATATGAAATATATGCTTTTATATACCTTTAACCTTAGACAACAATATCATTGTATACCAATTATATATTATGTTTCACTTCCTTCGAATCTCACTCTTCAACGATTGATTGGATATCTTCATAACAATTTGTTCGTACTGTTACAAAATCACTCAATCAAGGACGTTGAAAGTGAAAAAAAGAAAAACAATTCCAATTATAAAACTAGTACTTTCATTTCTTCGTTGAAAGTGAAATATATATATTTTTTTACATATATAAAACATAATTGAAAGAATATACGCAGTTAAAAAATTCATATTATTTTTCTCAATTACATTTCTTCCAAGAAAATATTTCTATCCAACAATACCTACATATTATGCCAGTAAACAAACGTATATGGTGTAAAACACTAAAATCAAAGACATAATATTAGCCAAAGAAATGAAAATATATAATAATTAAGAAGATTATTTAAGAAGTGAATCATATTAAATATTTCATGTTAATTACAGATAAAATAATTACAGATATTTCGTATATCACTTGTTATCAAATCATCTATATAAATATTTAGTTCATATTTAATATATAAGTTCATTTTTAAGTATTGTTTGTTGTAAAGACTAAAATTTTGTCATAATTTTATTTTGAAAAGGTGTTTTAAGTTTCTGAACAATGTAAAATTATTAAGTTAGGTTGAGAATCGTTGAAAGTCTAAATATGAATTAAAATTTCAAATTGAGTAGAAATGAAAAAAAAAAATAGAATAGTATATAAAGGTGAAAGATCTACTAAACCTATTATTTTAAGGTTTTGGATAGAGAATTATATCAATTATTTACATAATTAAATCCATATCTCATTAATATTGATATTTTTTCAGAGAACTTTCTACTCGATAAATCCAACCGGTTATTATAACACTATGTATGGTTAAGCCATTGAACACTTTATTAACATAAGAATTTTTCATTTTGACTATAGAGCTCACAATTTGTTACCTTTATCTATTACTGGACATATACGTGTTTCCGCATATACAAAGAGTTAATCATCTTCTTTTGTTATGTGTGTGTGTGAGATAAAAGAGGAACATGTAAAATGATGTATTGCTAAAGAAACAAGTTGAGTGGTGGGTGAACAGACAAGGAATCGTACTATTTCACATTTATGCCTTTCTAACATTTATGCATGAAAAGTAAAAGGAAAACATTATACAATCTCTGTTTAATCATAGACATTAATTAACAAATTAGGACGTTTCGGCGTTTTATGATTAGTATAAAAAATAAATAAAAATTACAAAATTTATGAATTAAAGTTTAAATTAGTCTACCAAGATTTTAACTATCCAATAAATTATTGTCTAAATTAGTCTCTAATAGAGATTAATTTAGATTCAATAATTGTAAGTAAAACCTTTTGATAATTAATGTTAAAAACTAATTTAAACTATAATTTACAAATTAATTTAGATTATAATTCACAAATAAGTTATAATTTTTTATTCATAATAAAAATTATTTTAGATATTAATAATTTTTAAAACAAAAAGTATTTAATTTTATCAGTATAGTGACAAATTATTTTATTTTTTAAAATTAATTATTATTTAATAATTTCTTAGTGATATTTTCACCTCAACTAGAAAATGATAAGTTGAAATAAACTCTCGACATCTGGAATCAAGTCTATCACAAACAATTTACATACGACATAACTTTAATATGTTTAGGGACAGAATAATGTATATTGAATTGGAGTTAATTGATAGAAATTTTCTTACCAAAGTAGGTAAAAGTTCTCCCACAAAGGCCTTGAACCCTAGCCCTACATTAATTCTTGTCCGTGTCTAATTGGAAGCACTTTAAATACAACTTTTAGATTAACATTGTTTCTGTTTAAATTATTATTGATCCTTTTTTTACTGAATTTCAATTTTATTAGAAAAACACATTACCAAAGTCCATTAAACTAACGACAAATATCTCGTAAAACATTGAGTTACATTATTAGGAGAATTATTATTAAGATACTAACAAGAAAGGTATGAGTATATTAATTAAAAGAAAAAAAGAAAATTAGTCAAGTTGATTTAATAGAGTGTGTTTAAGTAGAATTGGTTTAAGGTTGTCCTTCTTTGTTTTAAAATGTTTCGGTATAATTGATACGAAGATCAATTGTTCTTTCTTGCTATGTTCTTTTTTTATTTTCAATCATCTCCTTAAACGAAGTTCACTCTGATGGGGTTATTGATTTATATTTATAGGACTTGTAATTGTCAAACTCCTTAATTAACTATTAATACAGTACATTTTTAAATAATCAAATCCAATAATCAATAATTAATGATCCATTAATACCTGCTAACTCGGATCGGTGTATATTTTCTATAGTACATATATAATATATAAGAGTGTAAGCTGTTGTAAATTTGTGTATGTTGTATTTGTTCAATATTCGGTCAAATGGTAATGAAAATCCAAATTCAAACACCATGAAAGTATTTTATGTCATTTTGTTCATAAAAAGATAAGAAGATATTAACCCTTATAACATATGGACAGAAATCTTACAAATTTTGAAAAGGATATTTTAGCGTGACAGGTTCAGAATATGATTGAAAATGAAAAGAGAGATGAAAATTAAAGTACGTAAGTACACAGAGAGATTTTAAAGATCTCGGGTTACACGTTTCGAAAATTCGAGAGCATGATCCTAAATTAGGGGGTTGCTTATAGAACGTGCGTACCCTTTTAAGTACACACAAAACAAAAACAAAACAACTATACAATTCTTCATGACATTCAATGCATATCAATTCAATATATATTTAGAAAATTAATGTTCTACTCAATCTTCCAATAAACAAGTAATAATTATTATAATTCAAAATCGGTTTAAGTATATCGTGATGTTAGAATTAATTATTATATTAAATATTGTTTGATTTAAAATTATCTTTATATTATATTGAAGAATTGGAGAAAAAAAATTATTTAAAATATTGATTTATAAGAGAGATGAAACTAATGGATATGTCAAAATAAAAATTATAAAAAAAGTATGTACTAATATAATAAGATAAATTTGTTTTAGCTGTTTTATAAAACGAAAATTATGTTTATATCACTGGAATATGCTGTGATTAAAATTATTATATGTTGCTAGGTCTGATATTATCTATAAAATTTTCACATACTTGAATTATCTGCAAAACGTGTATACTTATAGGTATATATAAAAAGGGTTGGAATTAAATGTTAGTTTTTTCTAAAAAGAAATATAGTAGAAATTTGGTATAATGAGTTATAAAAGAAACTCCAAAACATTTTAGTCATCACTTTAAATCTAAAGCCATCTAGTTATATATTATCTATCTTACCAATTTTTTTTATAGCTTTTCAACTCAACATAAATCCAAAAAAAGTAAAAGAAAGTATTTGTTTTTTTATATATAAATTGATTGACTTTGATCTATATCAAGGAATGAGTTTTAAATCTAATTTGTTCTATAAAACCGATTTTTACATCTTATTTATATGTTATAATTTGACCTTATCTATAATTTGATATAAGATATACAACAAAATCGAATCTTATTTATGTGTTATAATTTGACCTTATCTATAATTTGATATAAGATATACAACAAAATCGAAGAAAAATGAGTGAATCTGAATAAACATAAACACTAAATGGAAAATACTTTCAAACAAGATGTTTTGAAAAATGGTATGGAAAGTTTCACAACAACTTGAATTACGGACTGAAGTTTTGCAGTCCAAAAATAATTGTATGTGGTGATAAAAAGAAGAAAAGAAATATGAGGTTTTGTTATGATGAGCAGCACGTTTACCCGTTTACAGTTCCACAAGTTAGAAGATGAGAAAGTAGAGAGACACAGTTTAATTAGTTTGGTTTGATATCCATATTCTTAGCTGCCTAATTCCCTATTATAGTCTTGTCCACTTGCTTTGACAACTTGCCTCAACCCATTCTCTTGCACTATGAGAATACCCTATATATTTCAACCCACAAAAGAAGAAACACCAACCAAAAACACAACACAAAACACCAAACACACATCAATTCATTTCCTTCTCTATGCCCCTCTCTCCCTCTTCCATGGCCTCAATCCCACACTTGTATCCAAACTACACCTTCACTACTCACGATCTTTCAGAGTTCCCTACCCCACACATCACTTCCAACGCCTCACTCATCGAGAATACCATCTGGGCTGCTCAAGATACCTTCATTCCTGTGCTTGATATCAACAATGGTGCACTTGATCATATTGTGTCACTGGATTCTGATACCATGCCTTGTGCCAATTGGATGCCTTCCTTCTCTGACCAAGTTGGGGGGCTCTCGGATTTGGCCATTTCAGACTGCAAAATGGGCTTCTATGGCGGCTTTCAGAACTTCAACGCCAGATACCAGCCACATATTGGGGACTTTGGAGAAGAATGTTGTGCGTTTCTCGAGGATGTTAAGCCACCTCCATATCCTAATGCTGCAAGAGAAAACTGGGTATACTTTTGTTCCTCCATTTCTCCTATTGTTTCATTCGTAAAGAGTCTTTCTCTTATAATTTTTTTTTATTCTTTCTTTGTTTCATATGTCAATGTTTTCACTGCCTGCTTAAGAAAATAACAGATACGAGGTTTCATTTTATTGAATGTTGGTTTTGAAATTGATGACAGGGACTTCAAGGTAATCAAATACAAGCAGTTGAAGAGCCAAACATAAAGGTAGGAAGGTACTCAGAAGAAGAGAGGAAAGAAAGAATTCTGCGATATTTGAAGAAAAGAAATCAAAGAAACTTTAACAAAACCATCAAGGTCTTTTTTTATATTCTTTCTTTCACTCAGAGACACACTTATACATGACTCTCTTTTTATATTGTATCTTTCTGCATAATCTGGAATATGAATTTCACTTTCCATTGACCTATTTCCACAGTACGCATGTCGGAAAACCTTAGCTGATAGGCGAGTCAGAGTTAGGGGAAGGTTTGCAAGAAACAATGAGCTTTGTGATGAAGACATGACATCAAAAAAACACGAGAATCATCATCACCACAAAGAAGACTTCTACGGTGGTGATTCTATCCAGTTCCAGGTAACTTTCCTTCTCTACTGTTAAGATGGATATCAAGAAACCACAATCAAAATGCTGTACACACTTTTAACCATAACCTAATAACAAACTAAATGTTTTAACCAGTAGTACACTTTTTATACTATATATATATATATATATATATATATATATATATATATAGACATGTTTCTAGTCCTTTCGACACTAGAAAATATTGAACAAAAAACAATTCTATTTACTTTATTTTAAAACATAAAAAACACCCAATACTTCTCCCAAGTATGTAAAATGTAAAAAAAGTTAAAGTTTGGATTTTTCAATGGTTTTTTTAATGTTGTCTTTCTTACTTAAACACTGAAAAGACATCAGAGAATCTGGTTTCAAAAATCAAATTTATTAATTGATTGTTGTTTATGCATGCAGTTAAAGAATGATGAGGAAGATTGGCTGCAAGAGGCTATGGCAAGTCTAGTTTATTTATCTCAGTCTTCACCAGAGGATATGTAAAATAGGTAGCATGAATGATTATTCCACATGGGAAGCTGTTGTTATAAGCAGATGTGGGTTGAAAGGAAAGTGAATAGGAGGAAAAGGAGAAGAGAGTTAATTAATTTGTAATTGTACGCTAATTTGTTTTGTTTAAGGATTAATGACGTAGATGTAAACTCTAATTGCATGGGGGTGTAACAAAGCAGAGGAGATGTAGATTTGTTGATGTTAATTTTATAGGCATCTCTTTGTTAAGGAATTGGATGGGCCTAGTTTGACTGGATACTTGGTTTGATTGAAGCTATAATATTCCATACAAGGGACTTTATGTTTGAGAAGACACAAATATTCCGATCAAAATAGCTTATGAGTCACTATCTCTCCAACTGTTTGGAGTCAATTATATCCATTCATCTCATTGTCATCGTCATGATTACTGAAAGCCACTAATCGCAAATTCTACTTCCCTTTTAGATTTACATTTACTTTCATTACCTTTAACTTTTCATCTTACAATAAATACTAAAAGGGATAATGATATTTTGACAACATTTTTTTTACAACATTTAAACATTGATTACGTATCAATCTGTGATTGGTCAAAAATTACTCCACAATAATGTTTATGATTATTATTATTGATTATGAAGTAATTTTTGACCAATCACAGATTGACATGTAATCAATGTTCAAATGTTGTCAAAAAAATATTGACTAAATATCATTATCCTACCAAAAACTAATCTCTCTTCTCTCTTTTTTCGATACTTACTATAATATTTGTTTGTTTGCTGTATAATATAACCATTAGTTACTTTATGGATAAAAAAGAGTCATTAATTATTTGTTTACATGTTTCTCTATTCTGTTAATATAATTAAAAGAAATTTATTTATTTACTTTAAATTACAACATTTTTCATATTATTAATTACTTTGTATTGACTTAAAGTTCGCTATACACATTACAAAAAGTTCTGCCAATCGAATATATTTTGTATAGTGAAGGAGATTGAATTTTATGCCAGAGTATCGTACATGTTACCAAAAAAATACATAACTAAGTTAAATAAAAAGAAAATACAAAAGGAAATTTTTGACTGAACTTTTAGGTGGCTGTTCATATACTAAGTAATATTACTATTGGTGTTTTGTTTTTAGTAAGGAAAACTAATTTTTCTCAAATTTGATAAAAGAAGTTAATCCCAAATATATTCATCATTCGTAGACAGAAAAATATGTTATACATATTTAATAATCTGCCTAATTCATATAAAAGTTTTAAGTTTAATAGGATTGCCATAAAGAAACTTTAGAGTATAAACATTATTATTGGTGTAAAATGATGCTTTCATATGTGTCTTTTTCTTTATAAATAATTTCCTTTTGATAGATATTCTGACCTTGAAGTTTGGACATGATGGTGGAAATGATAATTATTAGCTTTTCTGTTTACTTCTGGATGCCAATCTTGTGTATGGGAAAGACGAAAAAGAAATTATTCTTGTGGAATATAATGTAAGAAAATTTAAAAGACAAACACCTACGAATATTAAAGGACAGAAAAGAAAAAAAGAAGAAGAAGAAAATACACATTTTATGTACTACCATAGAAACCCTACTATGTTTAAGGAACATTAATGATTTAAAACAAAATCATAGAGAAGTAGGTTAATTATGACTTGGTTGGTGTAAATATGAGATTCGAAATATAGCTAAACTTAGTTTATAGTTCAAACGATTCAAACCAGTCCACTAAACTTGTTATGCGTTGTGTTTTAGAAATTTGTTCATAAACTTTCCATTAAGAACTTAACAGCATATATCCCAGAAAGTAGACTTCAACGGACATTATGAATCCATATTAATATTTTAAAACCTTATCTTCTGATAAACGAAACCCTAGTTTGGAAAGCACCCAATATTTTTGTGATTAAAGCCTAAAAGTGAAAAGTGTAAAACCAGTTGAAAAATAATAAAACCAGGAAATAATTCCTGTTTGTGGTTAATTACTTTGGAGTTTATCTATCTCTATCATTAATTATAAATATTGATAATTATGTGTATTTTTTTTTTTAATTTTATTCGTACTTATGACATGGTCTATGTTCTGTTGTTATTTTTTTTTAATTGAGAAAGAATTTTAATTAAACGAAGCTTTTATTTTATAGTTAATTTGATTTGGGCAGGTTGGACAAAATTTATGCATTATCCTTTTATTGTCGTTAGTGTGGATGTATAAAAAAATAGGTTGTTCGTCCAAATGATCTATGGAATTCAATTCCAATTCCTTGAAGGCCAGATGCCATGGCAAGAACATATATGCTCCTCTGGACCAAGCAAGCATCTACAAAATAGTAAGAACGAACTTTATGATATAAGTTATAGAATATTAAAAAATATTTAGGAATTAATTGAAATTTTGTTATGTATGTTATCCTTAGACATTAATTCAGATTAAGAGGTGTTTTAAAACTTTTTAAATTCATTAACTTGGTGGAACAATAGAAGAAATTTATTTTAGGAATACGTTAAAATTAAGTCGATG
The DNA here is from genome assembly GCF_000741045.1 of Vigna radiata var. radiata. Classification (NCBI taxonomy): domain Eukaryota; kingdom Viridiplantae; phylum Streptophyta; class Magnoliopsida; order Fabales; family Fabaceae; genus Vigna; species Vigna radiata. Next base: position 28,942,482 of record NC_028355.1, on the reverse strand, counting down.
AAATTGAGAAATCTAGCTAGAATTGCAAGCAAAGACTAAATGAAAGAATTATATATAAGCTTTTGTCACTTTCATGATAAGGACTGTTACCAATAACATAATACTAGTTCTTTCTCCCTCTTTCTAATGTACAAAATCAGAATTCTGAATGTTAATTATGTGATAAGTAGGTCACATAGCTCCAGATGACAGCACTGTTAGAAAAAATGTTGGAGTGTGGCCCCCAGCTTCTTGAAATGTCACGTTCTTCAATCACCTATTTCTTTGTATCATATTGCTTTTCTAGGAACTATTAACTCCTATGCTTCTTATAGTGGTGTCATTATCATAGTTATCTTGCTCTCTCCTTTGTCATCATGTTCAATCAAGACTTTTCTGACATACACAAACTTAGTTCGATATTTAGCGTAGAAATTCTGTATTAATAATATTCACAGAGTGTAATATATGTATCAAGAAAAGAAAAGACCTAGTAAATTTTAAGGAAAGTGAAGTTTCTAAGAATGACATGTCACAAACATGTCATTGGTTAAAGCAACACATGACATACTGTGGTTGATTCCTAGATTAATCAGTCAGAACTCAAAAGTAATTAACTTCTGGGATTTTAACTTGGTGGAGCCTGCATTCTACTACTACAACCAAAAGCTTTGTAGTCAATAATGGATTGATTACTAAGCTATATGAGCACACTTTATGTGATTGAAAGTGGTATATAGTATGGTCCTTTTCAGATTCTACCTACAAGTATCCATGTTCCTTCTAGATCTTCACCCTAATCTCTCTCTCTATATATATATATAAGTGTGAATATTTTTGTATGACTTTTTTCGCATTGCGTTCAACTTTTTATGTTGATGTTATTGGCAAGAAAAATATATCAAAGAGTTACATCCACTGTAAATACTGTATTGAGATTGACAAAATTATCGATAGAGAAAAGTATCAAAGGAAAAAAAAAGTATTGAAAAAGGAAAAAGCATATATGTAAGAAAGAGCAGCGTGAAAAAGAAGTTATTAGTAAAATTTGTATTAAGAGATAACTTTAGGACCCTATAGAATCAATGTACGGTACGCTTCTCTTATGTTAGTCTTCGGTCCTTGATTAGCATCTAATCCTGTTTATGCTTGTTTAAGCAATGCTTATGCATTCATTCGGTTGGCCGTGGTTTCTATTCAGTAGGAGTGTTTGCATCAATCCAAATTATATGAGTTGGTTTATTATGGATTTGAATCAAAAATAGGTTATCTTATAATTCGGTTCAATTCTTGATGAGTCAAATTTTGTAATTCGACTTGATCTATCATGAGTTGATTATTTAGTCGATTGACTTATTTACAAATATTTTATTTTTGTAATTTATTTTATATATTTATTATAGTATAATAAAAGTGGATTGACTTGATTTATTTATTTTTTATATTAATGAGATCAAACGTTCATCTAATTTTTCAAATAGTTTTATAATGATAGTAGTTGAAAATTAAAGTGTCAACCCATATACCTTCACACACAAATAAATTAAACCTCCAAACTATTTAAATATTATTGAACAACATTACAGTTTTTAAAAATATTAAATTGTGAACCTATATAATTAAAAGTAGTAAGTAATTATAATAAAAAAACTTATAAAGAAGTGGTAAAAAACCTAACAAAATGTTTGCTAGAAATAAAGACACCTATTTTTCAACACCACCAGGGAGGTGAATTCGTGATTTATAAAACTGTGCACTTTTCAATTTTTTTTTACAGAATTAGAACGATCTTAAAAACTTTCTTGCACTATAAGTAAAGTATGTATGCAATGAAACGTAAAGAGATAGAGAAAAAATATCAAATACAGTTTTTATCCTAGTTCGGCCTTAATGTCTACATCCAGTCACCCTTCCAATCAACCTTGATTGAAGGATATTTCACTATAATGATTAGAGAATTACACCAAAGGTTTTACAATAAACACACTCTCACAATGTAAACACCTTTTCCGCTCAAACAATCAAATATAGAAACGAATACACCTACACACACAAAACCACACGTTCTTGCTGCAAAATCCCTTTGAGAAACCCCTCTCAAAGTCCAAGAGCTCCTCACTCTTCTTCCTGCTGCGCACGAACAGGGAATAACACAATCAACAAGTGCATAATCCTTTTCTAATCACATCAAATACACCTCAACAGTGAAAATAGGATCAGTCAATGAAGCTCTCAAATCTCCTCTCAAGAACACTTCAAATTTCTTCAAAATCTTTTCTTCTTGATTCTTAGAGCGTATGTGCAATCTGTAAAATCTTTCTCAGATAAAAAAATGTCAGTTATGAAATTGTTCAAATGATCAAAAGTAACATATTTTCAAGCAATGCATCAATTTATACTTTTAACATATATGAGACGCAAAGTAATCAATTACGTTAGTAATGTAATCAGTTACATAAAAATAAATGTAACAGTATTACAACAAACTCAACTCTTAATTGAATGTACCATTAATGTAATCGATTTGCATTTAATGCTAGTCAAACATTTTTAAAAATATGATTGTTAAAGCAGTTATGACTAAGCTGAAAACAGTTTTCAAAAGATAACAGACTTAATTGATTACATAAAGTGTGTAATCGATTAAGCTAAACATTTAAACAGATTTTGAAAACTTTTTCTCTTCAAAAACTCCTCACAACACATTTGAAAATGATATATGCAAAGACACGATTTTTAATCAATTTAACAACTAATGTAATCGATTCAAACTTGTTGTTTTTGCCATAGTTCAAAACATAAGCTCTCTGATGACCTTCATTGATTACTACAATCTTGTAATCGATTATGTCATGCAGATATGCTTTTGTGTTTGTGATTTTCATCAAACAGAAACATACAGTTTGGATACAAAGATATAATCACATCATAATCACCGTAGTATGCAGAAACAATAATATGTTCAAGATATGCATTTATCACAATAAGCATACACATTTCCACATATGTATTTCTTCACACATAAACACATTTCTATTGTGACATTAATTACAACATCTATGTGTTGTTACTATCAATGTGTTGTCATCATAAAAAACAAACACAACAGGGATTGGATTCAACCATCACATTGCTCCCCTATCAACAATCTCTCTCTTTTTTGATGATGCACAATCATAATTAATAAAACAACCATGATGTACAATACACAATTAGAAGTTGTTTCACATATAGACACATATATGTCATACAAATTCAACTATCTCATTCAAGTTCAATTATTTCTCCTCCTTTGTGCATTAGCAAAAAAAAGGGAATTCTTGCATACAACATAACTGAAACTCAGAGACATTTAATCGCATAAAGATGCATCAACTCATGTTAGCATAGAAAATATAATGCTCCCTCTATCAGCAATATGTAATTCACATGATTTTAATTTCTCCCCATTTTAACATGTGAGCAGGTCTTCTAACATAATGCTAAGCTCCCCTATCAATATGCATATCATATTTCAGTATTAGAGTTGCATGATAGAGATATAATAGAGCATGTATCACTCAAACATTTCCAAGCAGTGTATCAAAATATATTATAGATATCAAAGCATTTTAGATACAGCTTGAATCTAAAGAACTTAGTGTTAGCATTTTAGATGTCGTCGCTGCCTCCTCTCGCATTGTGCTATCCTCGCTGTCTCTCGCATTGTGCTATCCTCGCTGTCTCTCGCATTGTCGTTGCTTCTCGCACTATCACTACCTCTCACCGCTGTCGCCGCTACCTTTCTTTTTAGGGTTTTAGATTTTAATCTTTCTGTTATAGTAATATTTTGGGAGTGATTATTAATAGCTCCAATTTCTCTTCCCATGTTTTTGATTTGTGTTATATTGATAAAGGATGTGATTTGATTTATGGATTTTGGTTGTGAAGATAAATTGAATTAGGGAACTAAAAGATGAATTTTGTTATAATTGAATTGAGGAACTAAAGAGTTGTCAATGAAATATTTGATTGCAATTTTGGGTGGAAAATTTAACTATGTTGATTCACAATAGAATTAAAATTAAAGTATCTTGAATCTAAAAACAAATTTAAAAAGCTCAAAATACATATAGCCTATTTTTTACTAGTGAACACATGTTGTGAGTCACCCCTTCCACTCAATTTTATTTCTTATTTTATTTTCCCAATTTTTTTCCTCCTCCTATATTTTTAAAATAAAAAACACCTACCTTTTTTTTCAATATTAGTATTTTATATAAAAGTACATTTCTTGATTTTAATTTTAAAAATAACCACCATATTTATATGCTTTAATTCAATATTTTATTTTTTTCTAACTATCTCCTCCCTTATATTTCAAAAAAGTCTAAAATTTCTTTTTTCTCCTATATTATTATACCTAAATAAAACTACATTTATCAAAAATTTTAAAAATAACTAATTAAAATACAACTTTATTCAAATTTTTTCTTCAAACTTATTTATTTCTTATTTTTTTTCCTTACTGTCCAAAATTTTAAAAAACAAAAAGGAAACAGAAAACACAGATCAAAATTTGATTTTCTGGAAACCAAATTCCAACTAACATTTTGACGAAATCCTAAACCATCAAAAGTTTGAATTTTCTCCTCCAAAGACGAAATTCTGAATTCAAAAAGATCATGAATAAGATAAACTTTAGCGCAGTTGAAAATTGAAAACCTAAAACTTCAGGCATCAATAAACATATTTATTCCAAATATTTTTCCAACAAACCACACATGGAAGTTATATTATACTCCTTAATAAAACTTTATTTGTCATAGAAATTAAATATCCTTTTATCGGGATAAATATTTTACATGACTTATATAAAATACGAAGACAAATTAAAAACAAAACTTCAATTTTTAAAAATATTTAAGAAAAACATATTAAAGTATCCATTTTTGCTTTTCTACCCCATAGGAAAGTCAAACTAGGAAAGAAAAGGACATACAAAAATGGTCAATATTCGGTGCTATAAAGTCATGTGAGAGTTCACATTCAAGTCCAACTAGAACATCACTGAAGTAAATTTAACACAAACTAGCGTAGCTTGTTTTTTATCAACGCCAAATATATTTTTAACTCAATTATTTACGTGATAATTTGTGATTAATTTGTTTTAATATACGAATTAATAAAATAGTGATATTTAATCTGTTGTCAAAAAATTATTAATTGTTTTTTTAAAATATCATGATCGTTTATCAAATTTTCTCTATGCATATAGTTTTACTAGAGAGAAAATAAAATAAAATTAATTTTATTAAAAAGAAAGATTAAAGCAAATGGGGATCACAAGCAAGCATTCTTACAGTCGTAAGAAAGCACTAATACACAACATTCTCTTTCCTCTCTAAGTTGACCTGTTGGCATTATCATTTATAATGGATTTCCATCTCAGTGCCACGTGTAAAACCTTAGGCTTTGTATTCATACCTAGGAATTGGAGTTTGCCCAAAAACATCATTTAGAATAACCCAATAAATTAATAAGAAATTAAACCACATTATATTTCTAAGAAATCGACAACCACAAAACATTGCATGGTTATTATTATTTTTAGCTATGTTATGTTGCATGGTTTTGCAATCGCATTAAAATAGAAATGCATATCGCATCAATCAAAAATGCAAATGTGAGTGTATTTAATGGTAACACGAAAACTTTTATAAAAAAATATAAGTTCCTAAGTTGCCCTTAACGAATTTGAGTTTGGGATATGGACTTTAAAATCTAACTCAATCCCATAAAATATCTGATAACAGATAAAATATTATGTTTAACAAACAATAAATATTGTTAGGATAGATTCTAATCATAGTTTTGATACATATTAAGAAATGGAGAAATGGATAGTCTAATTCAACTTTACAAAATCGGCTTGTCAGTTAAGACTTGCACTTATTTATATGTTATAAATTAATCTTATCTCTAATAATTTTTAACACGACTTTGAAGAGATACAAGTGAAGTCTTCTGTAAGAATGATATTCATTGAATTCATTGTCCCTTCACGGCAAAGGAAGGCAAGATCATGGTGAAGTGGAAACAAGTTGATGAATTTGAAAACATTTTTCAATTGTTGTCTTTATGTGTGTTTGAGACTAAACCCATAATACAGTATCGAAATCAAAATAATGAAGGAGTAGTTTGTTGTAAGTGGCAAATGCATATCGTATCATATATACGCCTCCAACTATGCCCCACAAAACCTTAAGAAGAGAAGATAGCCATACACACTGGCCCCATTGGATTTGGCAAGGAAAAAATAATTATAATTAGTTGACTATTATTTTTTATATTTTTTTAATAAAGTTACTCAAACCCAAAATATGAGGACTACGTTGTTATCAATTTAGAAAGTTGTTTGGGTGACCACATGTTTACACCTCGAGCACTGAACTTCCAATAAAAAGAAGAACAATGTTGTATAGTACAAGCAAGCATATCAATGTTGTAATCATAGCTATGTATATGGGGCCAAAAGTAACATGGTATAAAGCGTATACCACACCAAGATTCTTACAATCCCTGACCAGAAAAATATCACAAAATCTTCATCCTAGTTCTTCAAATTCATATAGCTGTTGTTAAGTATTTTGTTTGTACTATACGAAGTTTCTAATTCGGCTACATAGGATGTCTTCATATAAAAACTATGTTTAAGGTAACCTATGTTTATTCTTGTTGGAAATAAAAATGATAAGAAATAGGTTTTATGTCTTAATAAGTCTCTATTTTTGTCTAAAATCTCAAATAGGTTCCTTTCTTTTTCGGCGTCTCAAATAAATTTTTATTTTTTTAAAATTGAATCAAATATAGCCTTTCTGTCAAATTGAGATGACGTCGTTAAGAAGGGTATGTTGACCGTGTAGTTTTTTATTACGTGGCATTAAAAACGTAACTGAATTGTATTTTTTTAATTTTTGAAAAAAATACACTTCAGTTACGTTTTTAATGCCACGTAATAAAAAACTACACTTTTTACCCAAGGCTTTGCTACTTCGGGTCTTTTAACCGAAATGCATGAATCCTTCAAATTAGTGCCTCAGTCCAATTGGTTAATGATGCACGTAAGTATGATGATATTGGGTTATACAACTCTTTTATGTCATTAATATCAGTGGCTATTTTAGTCATTAGTAAGACTTTTTTTTTTTTTTATGAATCCTTTTCTTTTGCCGAAATCAAATACACGAATATGAATGATAAAAATATTTTACATGAATATGAATGATTCAACGACTCTTTTTTAAATACAAAAATATTCGTATAAAAATTATATAGAATATAAGATTCAGTTATTAATTTAGGATTTTTACATTATATATTTAATAGATTCTAATAGAATTATTTAAAATTATTTTATTGAATGTTTAGTAAANAAATATTGTGTTTTAATTGATTCTTTGAATCTNGACAATTGACTAAAATTTGGTTATTATGGTTTCGAGTAAGCTGCTATGGTGAAATTGGTAGACACACTGCTTTTAGGAAGCAGTGCTAGAGCATCTCAGTTCGAATTCGAGTAGCGACATCTTTCTTATCTTCTAAACAAAAAGGTATCTTTCTATTTGATTTAGTTTTACAAAAATAAGGACTCAATTGTGAGACGTCGAAGAAAAAGAGAACCTATTTAAGATTCTGGACAAAATAAAGACTTAGTCATCAAACCTAAGAAATATTATAGTCTTAAAATAAATAGAGGTGAGTGGAAACAGATAATTGGGTAAGGGTAGAGTTTTGCTTACTGCACCCCATGATTATTATTTGTACTCCCATATTGATTACTTTACTTTGTTACACCACCTTCTGTCTCTATTATATTGTAATTATTGTTTCCACTGTCTCTTCTTCTTTGATACATTTCTTATCACATCAGGATTTTCTTTTTAAGAGGAAAAAGAGAAAAAATAAAAAATAATGATAAGATGACATTTATATTCAATTAATATATATTATAAAGATAAAATAGTTATAAAAAATAAACATTTATATTTTTTAAAAAATAATAATAAAAGATAATAGCATTAAATAAAAGTAAATGATTGTGTATATCAAAGATTATTTTTGAAAAAAAAAAAGTATCATTCACGGAAAAAGAAAATAAAATGTTGAATTCGGTTAAAAACTTGTTTTGGAAAACTCAGTGTGTTTTGGAAAAGTTTTCCAAAAATTTTGTTCAGAAATTTTATTTCGAAAAACATTTCATATGTTTTGGAAAATTTGTTCTAATCAAAATTGTTTTAGAAAGTTAGTTCTATAAAGTATATAGTATATTATAAAAATCTTCGTTTAGAAAATTTGTTTTGGAAAGTACGTTCTAAAATATATTTGGAATTAAATAATCTGAAAGTCACTATTGAAATATTAAAGAATAAAATCATTTAAAAACAGACGGAAAATGGATTTAGAATAACAAGTGTTAATACAATAAAAAGAATAATAATTTAAATTAACATTAAGAAATGAACCTGGAAGGATTTAAAATTTGCAAAACCAAAGGTACAAGATCAAATTACTCAAAGTTAATTATATATTAATATTGTTTTTCCTCTAAAATACATACATTACAATTGTTAACAACCAAATTCATGCTCAATTATCTCAATTATTAACATAATTCACAAAAAAAAAATAACAATTAAATTTTTTGCAGTAATTATCATTTTTTTCATTATACTAAAAACAAGATAAATGAATTATTTATCTTTTTAAACTTACAAGAGTGCAAATAGTAATTATGGGAGTGCTGGAAGGAAAAACTGAAAGGATAACATTGTGGAAGTGTTGGAAGAAAAACCGGAGAATAACACGGGCTTGGAGTTGCTGATCTTACAAGTTTTACTTGGACCCATTTACTATTTCATTAAGAAGTTTTATTCTTTATACATCGCTTTTGCTATTTACACTCACATAAATATATGTTTACAATTCCTTTTATTGATATGATCAAGTATACCCTTTATCAAGAAACAAATATGACCGTCAAACCCTTTCCTTTCAATTCTTTAAATTTTCTGTATGTTTTTCTTATTAAGGATTTTACCTTAATTCCTCTCATTGCATTTTTCATCAATCTAGTTATAAAATATTTTGATCATTTCAGAAAAATAAACAAACTTGACGTATATTTTTGTTATTTTCATCTTTTCAGAAAAATAATCTTTGGAGAATTCCCGAAAGTATTTTTTGAAAATTTTTCTTAAAATACTTTTTCTAAAAGTGTTCTTATAAATTCTTTAAATTAAAAAAAAAATAGACTTAAACCTGTGGTTGATTTTTCATTATTACTTGGTTACATTACTATTTGTATTTAATTAGTGAAAAAGATAAATGGAAGAAACGACATAAAGACAAATAGGATAAGTTTCTCTCAAAGATTTTATCCCATACCAAAGTTATTTGACCAAGTCAAACTCGACTTATCAGGTTATTCAAAAAATAGAAAGAATTTATAAGAAAAATAAGATTTGTGCTATGTACTTAAAACAATTTTGCAAATATCACAAAATCAATACTTCATAATGACAATTAAACATAATTTAAATAACTTCATAACCATTAAAATTTGTAAATCTAATTCAACAAACTCTTCTACAAAATTGAATAACATACACCTAATATTTATTCAATTTAATCAAGTTTCACCGTAAAAAAATAGACTAATTTATATTCAAAATGAAAATAAAATTAATTTTTAGAATATATATATATATATATATATATATATATATATATATATATATATATATATATGATAAGATAAGATAAGATGAATGAATTTATAAGAATATATGATTTATAATTATCTTTTGGTTTTGAATTTGTTGTTGTCCACTACAACTCTCACGAGTAAGTCTAGATTCTAGTCTAAATCCAACAATAGGAATATCAAAACAAATTTGAAAGCTTAAATCAAAATTCTGCAAAACATATATCACAAAAAGATAAATTGTTATTAGAAGACCTTACATTATATGCTTGGATTGTAGTCTACTATAAAAGTAACATAAAACATTTAGAAAACAAGTTGAAAGAGTAGAGTCAATTTGTTGCTTAACTTAATTACTAGTGGTTTACTTTAGATTTTAACCTAAACTCCCTTGAGGTTTTGAGGTCTTTAGACTTCTTAATCTTTTCAAAAATTTCCATGTAGCACGGAAAGGTGTTAATACCTTAGTCAGTCCTTAGATCTAGTGGTCCCGACTGTAAAGCCTAAGAGTAAAAAAATGTGAAGTATACAAATAACATAAATTCTGGTCAACAAATGAAGGTGAAGTCTATATTATAGAATATAGTTATCCAAAAATTAAGAATAACAAAATTATTAATATTTTAGTGCAATCACTTTACCAATGCATTAAAGATGAATATAACTTTATTCACTTATGATTAATCAAGTAGTTGCAAAATCAAACTACAAAATAATAATAAATAGTCCAATACTTTGATATTAAGGGATATATAATACTTAAAAAGTTTAATAATTCGGTAATTGCAATATTAGAAAGTAGTATACATGATCGTCCTTCTTTCTTTAACTATTATCGTAATTTTTCTATGAATATTAGAAATGATAAATCAAGTAATGTAATAAAATTATATGTACAAATTCTAGATGAAATTATATATGAGTTATTAGGTTCAATACAAATAATCTATAGAATTTATTATAAAGTTACAAAGATAGATTATAATTTTCACCAAAAGATGAGAGAATATTTGGAAAAAGAAGAGATTGGTATTTTAAAACATTAAAAATACAACAAACAGAAAACTTTAGAGAAGAATTTTATAATTACCTAAGACAAAATGAAATAAATTTATACTTCTCTAACTACTTTTCAAATTAAAGTAAAGACAATAAATATCAATAAATCTTTATGTCCACTAAACAAGACATCCAATAATTGGACAACAAGGAATTATAATACATTTCAGAAAAGATATAGAAATAGAAGCTAGCCCTTATAAAAATGTTAAAAGTGAATACAAGCATGTACAAGTGAAAGATATTAAAAAAATTACATTTCCAATTTAATTATTCAAATACAATATTAGATATTATGTCAAAACAATTAACAAAAATAGAAAATAAACACAAAAAGAAATTTCTATGAGTTCAAAAGAACCTATAAAACCAATATATAAGTTATTCAACATACCAAAAAAAGAATTGGATTCATAAATATGAAAAAGCAATAAAAATTTAAAAATAGAATAATTAAAGAAAAAATTTGATCAGCTAAACAAAACATTAGTAAATATATTAGAAATCAATATATCCAAAGCTTAGAAATTATTATCCTCGAACTACAACTACTATGTACAATTTGAAGGGACCGGAGAACTAGTACAAATTGCCTTCTTTGAAAAAGAAATAACTAAATTCAATCTAGATGGAATGAGTGAACAAACTATTTTAGATTTGACTAGTCAAATGACAATGTAGCTACTTCCCATATTGTTATAGCCATTGTACAAGGATTCATTGGCCAATTGAAAGGTTAGTAGGATAATATTTGTCCAAAACAAGATAAATTAGCAATCCTCAATATTGTAAAAACTGAAACAAATCAAGAAAATGCAGTCTCGACATTAATTTACTAAATAATTCAAAACTTTGTATGACATTCAAATATCTTTAAAGAAAGGTCTGCAAATCAATTAGCAAGCCTCTATTGCCAACAATGTCAGATTATAGATGGTATAAAGATGATTTTTTGTCAAAAGTAACTTTAAGAGAAGATGGTTTTGCTGGCTTTTGGAAAGAAAGATTCTTACTTTTTGATGAGTTAATCTCTTTGAGATTTGTACAAATATTTTTCGAAGATTAGTTTTCATAAGTATTTTCTCATATTTTAGAGAAGATCTTAGAACTTTATAATTATAATATATTTTTGTAACTTTATAATAAATTCTATAAATTATTTGTATTAGATGTGATAATTCATCTATAATTTCATGTGGAATTTATGCATATAATTTTATTGGACTACTTGTTTTATCATTTCTATTAAAAAAATTGGAATAATAGTCAAAGAAAGGAGATGTAGATTACTTTCTAATATTGAAATTATTGAATCATTAAACTTTTTAAGACATATATCACTTAATATCATAAGTATTGGATTGTTTGACTTTGCAGCTACTTGAATTAATCGGAGTGAATAATGTTATATCCATATTTAATGTGTTGGTTATTGCTTCATAAAACTCTTACATTTTCACACACTTTGAATATGACTCTTACTTTCAACTCTGGAGAGACACTTATTTATAGATACAAGAGAGCATACTAGAAACATTAGTTTTTCTTCTTTCAAACTTGTCCTGATGAAAAATCTTGCAAGTCTTTTTTATCTATTTTCAAACTTTAATTATGAAAATGTTGTCACATCTTCTTTTCTTTTTTAATCAAATATATCATATTGATTAAACTGGAAATATATATATATATATATATATATATATATATATATATATATATATAT
>NC_028355.1:28916861-28929966 GCF_000741045.1 Vigna radiata var. radiata | reverse complement strand
ATATATATATATATATATATATATATATATATGTAATCAAGACATGGTAGATATGTGTCATTTTTCATATAAGATAAAATTTAATACTGTTAAAAAAAAGACCTAAATCAGCATTTTTGAAAATAAACCAAATAAAAACAAAGTTTTGGATATGATCATTTACAATTTTTTGTAATACATTATAGTTAAAAGACATGTTTAATTCAAAATAAAACAATATATTTTACTACGATTACATGCCAGCAGAATCCAACACAATAGGTACAATTCAAAATATAATTCAAAATGGAACCTATAATTAAAACCAATCATAAAATGCGTACTCATTTAGAACAAAATTAAATATCTAGAGAAAACATTAGACCAACTTGAATTTTAAAATGCAAAAAGTTGGTGTTGGTGTATATGACAAGGAGCAAGGAAAGGAACAACAATAACGACATAGAAAATAAATGCACCTTTACCTCAGATGGATATATTTGGGATTTTTTTTTTAAGTCATCATCTTTCGGATTAGTCCTTCAATTATTTAATACCATAAAAAACTGTGGTATATTTACCATTCCTTCTATCCATTCATCAAGTTACATTCATCGTAGCAAGGCCGTCAAGATTTATCAATAGTTTTTATAGTTTGATTTTCGTTCTCTCTAGCACACCAAAATGATGATGTTTGGAAGAAAAGGGTGAGATAGATAGTGAAGAAGAGGTGAAAAAGTATAGTCAACTTAATACTAATGATATGATTACTCATAATAATTACAAGTTTAGACATTTACACTAGGACTAACTAATCATCATCATCATCTCTTGGTAATGCAGAGAGATAGATGGATGTCCTTTCAGTCATGAAAAGAGACTAAGGTAAATATATATATATGATAGTGAGGGAAACAATAAAGCAAACCCGTGATAATGTAATAATGACAACAGGAAAATGAACATGGCATGAAAAACAATCTAGTATGACCACAAAGATTGCCCCATGATGGTCTGGTCAACGACCATGTCCATGCCAAAAAGGGACTTGGTTTGTGAAGACAAGAGCCTGCTAGATTGGAACATGTTTTCTGATGATGAATTGGAGGGTTCATGAGGCATTAGGGAGGCTTGGTGGTGGTGGTGGTGGTGGTGTTGATCCGATGATGGTGGTGAGAATTGGCTCATTCTCATGTGAACAACCTCTGCTTTTGCCAGTGCCAATTGGGTTTGGAGCTCATCAACTTGTTGTTGCAGAGAGGAAATGGCTCCCACACATCCATACACAGGGTCCCTCACTCTTGCATTTGCTTCATACACCATTGAACTTACTGCATCACTTCTTTGGTGCTCAGGTAATTCCTACCAAGTTTCAAAATATAAATGTTAAATAGGAAGAAGCATATCATGAGTGATATGAAATATATAAATGATTGAATCTCAATTATATAAAGTGAATTATCATATTACATAACATCTCATAATTATGTGGCGTGTATGTGACTTTTAGGATAATGATTGTTTGCTCATAGCGAGTTTAGACCGTTCAGCAAAAGAAAAGGTTTTATATGTGGCCGCATGTTAATGCTATAAAATTTGAGGGAAAAAACCTTTACGTACACTAGGACAAAATAAAAATGATCTTCAAGGTGAGGACATAGGCTTGTGAATTTTTGACCAAAGATGCATCGACTAGCTTTTTGAATTTGTAGAGATCGAGGGATATGATGTGAACCAAATGGGTTGTTTGGGAATAAACTGATCAAATGCTTTGTCAAAAAAGGGATGATAAGGTGCACGTTGAAGTTCGTTCCTTTGGAGTGGAAAAGAAAAATATCAAACAGTTGACTATAGAGACAATATTACTGGTAACGATTTCAGAATTATAATAGTTTGAAATTATGTAGGTTGAAAGTTCTAGATTGACTAGAGATAAGATTAATTTATAATATATAAATAGAGTGCAATCGACATCTTACAAATCGATTATATGAGATTGAGTTAGGTTTAAAACTCACTTTCTAATATGATATCAACGTCAAATTAGAATCTATCATAGCGGTATTTTTTGTTTTTTTGATATTTTTATTTCATCCACTATCTGACTGCTATCAAGATGTCTTTTTATCTTATAAGTCAGTTTTGTGAAGTTGAATTAGACTTAAAATTCATTTTCTAATACAATATACTTCTTAACAACCACCGAAAAAGGCAACCTTGAAATTGGTTTTTCTTACAACTGTGTATGCTAGAATTAGGGCAAGTAAAAGGTAATCCTGTAAAATTTTGACTTTCAAATCGTGCAAGTTTAGTGGTAAACAGATGAATATTGAAGGTTGATTAATCATACATTGTTGTGATGATGCTCATTGGATTAAACTCTCTTACCTCATTGAATTATACGGGGAAGTATAATGGTTTATATATGTCATGAAGATATCATGCTTACAAAATAATTGAGTTGAAATATTAATTTATTGACAGGTTGAAACATCTTTATCTGGGGAATCAACATCACTTTTGGACATATTTCTAATGTCTCTTTCGATGTAACCCTGATTTTAGAGACAAAAGGAAAAGATGAGCATACTAAAACTTTCTTTTTTACGGAATTATCATTGCCCAAGGAGTCCAAGACAAAAAGCCAAGCCCTAGCGGTGGTCATAAAGATAGATGCTGAACAAATTGGGTTACATATAACCACCAGTAATGATGCAATTAGCAACATCTTTTTCACTTTATCCTCTTCACACTCCTTCAACTGGTAAAGCTAATTTATATATATACTTTACTTCAACAAAGAATGACAATTGCAAACAGTCTTCACTCAACTGTAATTAACCAATATAACGGTAGTAAACAAAAACAATTTTTCACTCTTCTTCGACAACTACTTTCAATTTAAGAAATCAAAACTTTTGGAGTTGTTTGTGGCAACCTCTGCAATTATTACTGATGTACGTTGTTTTAGTAATTTAATGTACGGTTTCAAAGGATGGCAGTTAAAATAGGATTGGTTACTCAGGAACTTCCCAAAGTGAAATTATAGGCCAAGTTGTTAGACGTAAA
This sequence comes from Vigna radiata var. radiata, assembly GCF_000741045.1. Taxonomy (NCBI): domain Eukaryota; kingdom Viridiplantae; phylum Streptophyta; class Magnoliopsida; order Fabales; family Fabaceae; genus Vigna; species Vigna radiata. Next base: position 28,926,918 of record NC_028355.1, on the reverse strand, counting down.
ATCAATCACTTTCGTTCACCTAATAACTATAAAGTTTGCAAATAATTGGTTCATGTTGAGTTTAAAGCATGCTGTTTGTGTTCTCTCACTCTTCTATGAGGCGGTTGCATGAAGATAAACTAGACCTGTATATTAAAGTTATTTTGTAATGAATGTTAATTTCAAACTAATCTATTTTTAAGGTTGTTTCAAATAATTGTTATCAATGATCCCTATAATTGTTTTTTGATAGGTAAATTATCTACATAGCTATATATTAGTACCCATCTATCTATTAAATCACTTCTAATCTACTTAGATCATGACTGGGAAAATGAAAAAAACATATAAAGACTAACATATAATTCTTCCTAAAGAATTACTTTTATTTCAAATTAAATTTCTTTCCCCATGAAAATATGTAAAAAATGTTTAGATAATTTCTGTAGAAAAGATTAGGTAATTAATTACCAACAACACACTCGGTATATATAGGAAGTTATATATATATATATATATATATATATATATATATATATATATATATATATATATATATATGCTATAGTTTGAGTATATATAGATTCACCACACACAGATAAATGCTATGTCTCTTGATCTCTGATGCTACTTTAATAAGGTTCTTTTGATTTCTCATATGTGGAGTAAACTATACTTAGTCTATTAGATATAAGAGCTTGCAATTTGACACCAATACTTCCATTTGACGATCAGAGACATTAATATTTTATTATAATATAATATTTTATTATAAGAAAAATAAGTCTCAAATGGGAGTTACTGTGAATAGTGGTGTTAACATGAATTTTTCCATTAGATATAGGTGGTTTTCCACACAGTGGTACACCTGTGGTGCTTATTTCACCAATTATGTTAAGATAGGAAAAATAATTTAATTAAAAAAGTAACTAGGGGCAAGATATGTCATTAAGTTGTCGAATGAGTGTATACTATTTTACTAATTAATCATTTATCAGAAAAATACTTATTAAAAGTATAAAATATAATAAAAATTATTAAAATCCTTGTTTGTTTTTACCTTTTCAACAATTTCATAAAATATATTCACGTTTTTTAATTGTGATAGCAGTATGAGAGGGAATTATGTATAAAAGTGACCTAATGCAGGCAGCAGTATGATTCGAAACTGTAATTTAACCTAGATATAATTTTCTACAACTGTGCATCTCATTCAATGCGTAGAAAAAGTTGAAGTATTCTACTAGCGTATTTTGATGAAAAGGACAGAAATTTTATGCGTGGATACGATGATAGAGAAAGGGGAGGTGCATAAGAATTTGTACCTGTAGCATTTTGTTGACATTGCTAGCCCCGAAAACCTTGTGGACACTACCAAACTTCTGGGGTTCATGAGCAGGAAAATAAGGAGCAAAGACACAATCCCTGGTGCACCTCCTTCGAAGAAGCTTGCATGCCGCACATGGCGACATGGTACCTTGTTTTCTGCCACTCTCTTTCATGTTCTTATGGGAAAAGAAGACAATGTGGTAGCCCTCTGAGGTATTAAGGTTGTTTGAGAAACCTAGCTAGTGAAAGTTAAGAGGGTGAAAATGAAGATAGGAAAAGGAGAGAAAAGAGAGGTTGAGAGAGAGAGGAGAAGGTAGACTTAAGAGGGGATTAGAGGTGATGTTGTTATATAGAGACGCTATGTGACATAAAATCTTTAAGGGTCCCACAAAAGAAGAGGAAATAGATTGTGCGGACAAAATCATCTGTCTTGATAAGATTTTGACCCTACCATGAAAAATATATTTTGTCTCACTGTTTTTTTTTATTATTTTTGTGGCACGCTATCGGAAGCCATTTGAATGTTCTTGGTTTATTTGAGAGATCTTGGTTCAGAACAAGTCATTCAATTCATTTGCTGTCAATAAAATTTTTGGCATTTTGAGTTGTTGTTGTTGTTCATTTCATAGTCAAGTACATTGGTAAGTGTTCTTATGCTGCTGCACTTTTTCTTTTTGATCCAAAAGTGACACATGGATTTTCCTTTTCTTCAATTTGTTTTTCTTTCAGCTTTACAAGGTGACACATAATTAGGGTACTAAAGGGATTCAGAGGAAAAAAAATTAAAGAGAGGTGAAAGAACACAAATGAATTACTTTGATTTTTGTCCACTCTATAAGAAACTACCCAATTGGTTTCCACTAAAAAGTCGAATATAATACTTAAAAATTAACCCTAACAACGCTAGTTCAAAGAAATGTTTTTATAGAGAGGTATTATACTAGTTCTTATAAGCAGTGAAATTGTAGTTTTGTAAATGTGAGAATTTTTTTTATATTCATTGTAGAATTGGTATAGAAAGAGATGTAGCGCAAAAAAGGTATTCAGTTTAGCTTTCGAAAAAACAAAACAATGTCAAGACGATATCATTAACAAAACACACTAAAATGTTAAAACTTAAAACTAAAACAAAGTTAAACGCTGACTGTCTATGAAGACAAAGTAACCAGAAGTGTTTACTCTACCTAAACGATACCATGAGCTAAAATGTTATTTCGTCAAACGATGAAGTCTTTAATCAATGTTTGGTATCTTTGGAAGAAAAGCTTAATTGTTAAACGCTACCTCAACGATAGGAAATCAAAAAGCACTTTGTTGTTCTGAACAAACATTAAATGACATTAAATGTTCAACGTTCAAAAACAACAAAAGTGATAAGAAAAGACATATTTGTTGCATGAACAGTCTACTATTTGTAAATGAGCTATTCTACACCTGCCCACAAACTCAAATCAAAATATCAGAAATGGACATTAGAGACAAAAGATGTATTCACAAAATGTTCTTCACTTGAAGTCATGTCTAAAAGAATAGGTTAGACCGATTGTTGAGAGACATCCATCCAACAAATAAGGTCTAGGTTACAAGAAACCACACACAAAACAAAAAAATAAAACTAATTATATTAGGTTTACTAGGTCAAATAATATTACATTGACTTCTAAAAAGAAGAAAATGTATGTGTCTACAAGTTAGGACACAATTGGTTATGAGTACCTAAGGGTTAAATAATTCCTCTAGCAGATATGTTTGATGACCAAAACAAAAGCCTTGTCATGGTACCTAGACAATGGCTACTCACGTCATATGATGGGAGAAAAGTGAATTTTCTTAAACTTGAGGGACAAGAAAGGAGGATCAGTCACTTTTGGAGGAAAGTAAAAGGAAAAATCATAGGAATTGGAAAGATAGGTATAAATCCTTCCCCCTCCATTGATAATGTTTTGTTAGTAGATGGCCTCAAACATAATCTTCTTAGCATAAGTCAATTATGTGACAACAATATAATGTTGTTTTTGAAAAAGGCCAATATAAGGTATTATGTAATAATAACTCCTTAGTATTTATAGCTAACAGACAAGATAACTTGTACAAGATAATCCTACATGAGTTACAATCTTAAAGTTTCTCATGTGTGGTATCTTTTAAAGATGAGGCAATAACATGACATAATAACTATAGACATGCAATCATGAGATTAATCTCGAAGTTGCAATGCCATGATCTTGTTAGAGGACTGCCAGAAGTATCATTTAACGATGCAATCTTTTGTAATGCTTGCAAGAAGGGAAAATAGGTCAAAGAATATTTTAAAAGTAAAAACATGGTTTCAACTAAACGATCTCTTGAGTTGCTTCATATATATTAATTTGGGTCGACAAAAACTAAGCCTATGAGTGGTAAACGCTATGGTCTAGTAGTAGTAGATGATTTCTCTAGGTGGACCTAGGTTCTATTTATAACTCATAAGGATGACACATTTAATGTTCTTTGCAAACTATATAAAAGGATAGAGACTCAAAAGAATTTGAATATTATTTCTATCCGAAGTGACCTTGGAAGAGAATCTAAAAGTGAGCTTTTCGAAAAATTTTGTGAAAACTCTAGCATTTAAGCACAATTTTTCAACTCCAAGAACTCCATAACAAAATGTAGTTGTTGAGAGGAAAAATAGATCTCCACAAGTTTACATTAGGTCAGTCCTCAACAAAACACCTTATGAATTATAGGACAAAAGGCCAAACATTTCTTATTTTCATCCTTTTGGTTATTAATGTTGTATACTGAACACTGAGGATAACTTAGGAAAATTTGACTCCAGAAGTGATGAAGGGATCTTGTTTGGCCACTCAAAAACATCAAGAGCATTTAGAGTCTACAACTCTAGAACCTTGAGATTTGAGGAATCCATTCATGTGAAATTTAACCATGATCAGCCTGACCAAAGTAAGTCAAAGCTAGTCGACTCCTTCTTTAAAATGTAGGTAAACGACAATCTATCCAAAGAGGCAAATGAATTAGAGAACCCCAACAAAGGAATTGAGAGTTATCATGAATAGCCACCCAACGATACTAATGAAGAAAGAAGAGAACCAAACAACCTACATCGTCTGATCATCAAGGAGCATCCTTTAGAGTTAATATTTTAAATCTTTTCGCAGTTTTTTTTTTCACTCTTTGTAAGTGAAAAACAAGACCACACACCTAAAATAGAGTTTATATTTTGATGTGAAAGCTCAAAACATCAAGAAACACAAAATAAAAATATACCTACTAGAATCAAAAGATGGAATATGAAACTCAAGCAAACATAATGGAAATCTAACTCTATGAACTTGATAATAAACTAATTACGAGTATGAACTCAAAGATGCAAATTAAAAGCACTCGAAGGGACATATAAGGTGAAGTTTTGGAAAAGAACATATATTGTTTCAAAGTTAAACTAAGAAGTAGAGACATAAAAAGGACTAGACATGACTCTAGACAACATGGAATGATTTGAACATAAAATTGCCTAAAACATATATATGAAAATGCCAAATGAAAAATATGAAGAAAAGACTCAAAAAAAGATGTTACCAATAAGGAGTATTGGTAAAACCTGAAGATATGTTTTGATGATGCTGCAACTTATAGATTTTGGATGTAGTAGGAAAATATTTAAAAAAAGCAACTTGTAGATTTTGAATGTAGTAGGAAAATGTTAAACATTGTAATTTTTACTGGTATAATCGATTATGGTTAAGCTATAATCGATTATCACATGCTTTTGTACTAGAATAATCTATTATCATGAAGCAATAATCGATTATCACAAGTCATACTTGAATAATTGATTATCACTTCGTATAATCGATTATCACTTTTTGAAAACTCTATAACGGACTTGAATAATCGATTATCACTTACAATAATCGATTATTCATGGCAGTTGAGAGCTGACCTTTGGCATTCTGTGTACTTGGCTATATATGAGGTTTTGGAGAACTCAGAACTTAACGTTTTTTGAACTGAGAAAGCTGAGAACACTGTGTGTCAGAGGAACGTTCTTAGAGAGCTTTTTGTTCATTGTTCCCTTGCTTGGTCTTGTGAAAGGAAAGGCTCGCGTATCGTGTGTCGATAGTCGGAGCAGACTCTCTTCAAGTTAGCGAGGTACTTTGCCTAGTCTTGTGAAAGGTGAAGCTCATAAAAATCCAAATGATATGTTTGTTTTTTCGTTGGAACCTAGACTCAAAGGGCTTTAATTTGACTATATACAAGTATTTTTTTGGACCTCTGATCTATATGAAGTTTAATTTTGAAAATCATCAATGTTTACTATAGAGTAAGGGAGAGAATGATTTGGACCATTCTAATATAGCTACAACAAGACAAGATTAGGAAATACAAAGGAAAACAAAAGTAACTTAAGCTTTGATTACTAAATGATAGCAACCTCCTTTGCTAGGTTGGGCTAAAGCTAGAAAAGAAGCTATCGTGATGGTGAGATGGAACAAAGGATTCAAAATTTGACGGGTTAGGAGGAGAAGGCTCATGACTTTGGTGCTTGGATGGTGATAGGGTGGTGTTTGATGGTGGTGCTCTAAGAGAGGTTAGGAAAACCTTGAAGGAATGTGGCTAGAGGAAACCTCATGGGATGCTCTAGCTTTTGGTGACCTAAGATGAGTAGTATGACACAAAAATGACATCATAATATTACTCAAATTCAAAGGTGAATACAAGGGCGAGAGATACCTCTATTCATAGGCTAAAGGTATAAAGTATTTTAACAATGACGAGTTGGTATAAAGTTGTCATTGTGGCGAAAAAACATGTCATTGAAAGTAAATAAAAGAAGCACCGATAATGACAAATGTTGTGACGATGTAGTACTAGGACTAGGGATGGCAACGGGTCGGGTTCGGGTCGGATAGTGTAAAACCCGAACCCGACCCGCATGTAAAAAAGTATACCCGTACCCGCCCCATTACCCGCTGGATACCTGCATGAAAAAAATCCGCGGATTTTTTTCAACCCGCGGATACCCGTTGGATACTCGTTTTAACCCGCAATTTTTTAAAAAAATAATATTTTATGATTTTTTAAAAAATGTTTAAATTAAATTGAAAAAAAAAAACATATTATTTCTTCAAACAAAATTAGAATAAATATTTAAATAATTATTTTATAAAACAGGCCAAAAATCCTAATCATTCTTTTATTATTAATTTTATTTTTAAAATGACCAATTTTTTTTCGTAACCTAATATTAAGATGGGCCAAGCCCAAATCCTTATTTTAGGGTTTCTCCTTTTCCTTCCCATTTGGTATAGTGTAGAGGAAGTCCTAGCAGCCGTTTCTTCTCCAGCAAAGAGTAACCCAGTAGCCAACTGTTTCTTCCCCAGAACTTGAACAATAACCTCACACCGCAGGCTACCAAATCTTTTTCCCTGTGAAAAATGAAATAGAAACGGAAAGAAAAAGGGGAAGGAAACTTCACGAATGGGCGGCCAGGATCCAAGAACAAGCTGAAGCCGCCGATGATGATTACCAGGCAGAGCACCAGTTACGCGTGTTCGACATGTTCGACAGCGTCGACGTGGTAGGCAGCGGCTGCGACGTGTTCAGCGTCGCCAGTTACGCGTGGCGGGCGAGATCTGTGTTTTGAGCGACAATAACGCGAGATCTGTGTTTGGAGCGGCAGTGACACTGTGAGACCCTACGGCAATGTCGTTCATCAACGTGGCTTATGAAGGGTTAGAAGAAGAAGAGGTTGGTTTACGAAGGGTTAGAAAAAGAAGAAGAAGAGGTTGGCTTATGAAGGGTTAGAAGAAGAGGAGGAGGTTGGCGATTAGAAGAAGAAGAGCTTCAGATTTCTTGAGTTTGCTGTGTGACCCTTCAAATGTAAATTTTAGGGTTTGAGCGACAGTTTAAAAAATAATTTAAAAAACCAAAGATAAAATTTTATTTTTATTTTTTCTAACTGGGTAGCGGGTACCCGCGGGTGCGGATAGTATGATATCCGAACCCGATCCGTTAACAAGCGGGTATTTTAATACCCGCTACCCGTTACCCGCGGGTACCTTTTACCCGCAGGTACTAAATACCCGTAGCGGATTTTATTCGCGGATACCCGCGGGTACGGATTTTTATGCCATCCCTAATTAGGACTGAGATGGTGGAAACAATCATCGAAGGGGAGACAACAAGTGTGACAATAGCAACAACAGGCTTGGCAAAAAGCTTATAGTGTTGTTTAAGGCTATAACAACTGTTGTGACATGGTACAGGAGTAAGGGTAGCACAAAAATAGAGATACAATAAGGACAAGACAACTAGTAGGCGATAATAATAATGTGTGACATATGTTCTAATGATGATAGAGAAATGAAAATGAAAATGAAAATGAAAAGACGTAAATAATAGTTTGATAAAGAAATAAGATTATCAATTATAGTTTTGCAATAAATGGTCATCATTTTTCATATTTTCTATTTTTTAAAAGGGTTAAATATGTTTTTAGTCCCTATACTTTGAGGCGATTTTGGTTTTAGTCCATTTTCAAACTATGGTACAATTTAGTCCTTCAACTTTAGAAANCTCTGGTTTTAGTCCTTTTTACCAAATTTTTTTAACTTTATTTGTTGTTTCAAGCACGTGTTATTATAGCATTTGGATTGTTTACACTGTTTGACACATATTTACTTCAATGTTAACTGAGAAACGCGTTTGAAACAACAAATAAAGTTAAAAAATTTTGGTAAAAAGGACTAAAACCAGAGTTTTCTGAAGTTGAAGAACTAAATTGTACAATAGTTTGAAAATGGACTAAAACCAAAATCGCCTCAAAGTATATGGACTAAAAACATATTTAACCCTTTTTAAAATGATTGTTATTGCATTAAAAAGTTGTATTTATTTATAAAATTGTATGGAGGTTTTTCTTCACAACGGCTAATCGTTATTAAAATGAATTCAGAAAAAGTGTTACAATGATTTGCAGCTTATCAAATAATTATTATATCTCTTTCAACTTTAGTAAAAAAAACATATTATTATATTTAAATATGAAGAACTAATTTTATATGTTTAGGAAAATTTAAAGATTATTTTTTTCAATCAAAATTAAAAAGAAAATACACCTTACTTAACAAATGGAAAAGTACATAAACTAAAAGGACACTTTTCTTTGTATATAAGTTGTTGACAAGTAGTGTACCGGTGCTATGTACTTACCCATGACAAAGACTGATAGTTAACTTAACCAAGTTTAATTAGAAAAAACCAAACGTTGATGACTGTCTAATGGTCTTAACCACATAAATATACATAATTATGTGTACATGACATCATTAAAATCTCTAACATATTGCATGCCGTTTCATTTTACCTATTCTAACAAGGGATTAAGAAGATATGTATACAACAGATTTTTAACTTTTTATGTTATTTTCTTCTTTTAACTTGATCCTTAAGCGACATTGTTGGGCATAATATCCATCTATATGTCTTTTATTTATCAACTCCAGATTTTTCTGTTGACTCATGAGATCTTTATACGAACTTTATACGCAGAGACAAGGATATTTGAATGTTACAACTGAATAAAGAAACCAGATTTCATATGGTAGCTCCCATGTAAGAAGAAATAACTGAGAAGACATCATTAGAAGGAAAAGTTCCACGACAAAAAATATTTGTATGCCAGGTTAGATAATTGATATGAAGTAACTTTTGGAGGCAAATAAAAGTATAATTAGAGATCCAATAACAAATCAATTATTTATATGTTAAGAAATTATTTTAAACTTATTTTAATTCTACAAATATAACTTGTAAGTTAATGTTTGATATCAATTTATATCTATAGTATAAGACAATATATTAATGGATAATTGAGTAGTGATTCAATAGAAAACAAAATAATAAATTTAATAAATAATAAATTTGACTAAATTAATTTTAATTTATAATTTTAATACAATATTAAAAAATGGATTTTATAAATTTAATTTAAAAAATTACAACTTTGACAGAAATTAACCCTACATCACCATTTATCATTATGCAAAGGTTTTACATTAGCCCTTTATCTCATGATGACTTTTGTCTTATCAAACTTTTTGTCATAGGTATCGTATGGCCTTGCTATGCCATAATTCCCATTCAATTTATCGGTGAGTTAGTAGAAGGTGGTGTCATTATATATATATATATATATATATATATATATATATATATATATATATATATATATATATATATATATATACACGCATTGGGTTTGATAATTTACCGGTTTTTTTAGTTGGTACATTTTAACAAAGTGTATCGAATTTTAGATTACAAAAAAGTTTCTACTAAAAAACAACTTTAAATCCAATAGTATTTTAATAATTTTAAAATTTAATTTAAAATAAAAAATAAAAGATAGTTATTTATCATTCTCATTGGTCACATGTATGAGTAGTTATTACTTTTTATTTTATTTTTTATTTTAAAAAACAACTACCTTTTTTTTATTTTAAAAAGTAACTACCTTTTAAATAATATATAATAAAAGGTAATAATTTCTCAGATGATAAATAACTACCTTTTATTTTTTTTTAAATTAAATTTTAAAATTATTAAAATATCCTTGGATTTAAAGTTAGTTTTTTTTAATAGAGACTTTTTTTGTAACCTAAAACTTGGTACACTTTGTTAAAATATACCAACTAAAAAAACCTCTTATATATATATATATATATATATATATATATATATA
>NC_028355.1:28908396-28915686 GCF_000741045.1 Vigna radiata var. radiata | reverse complement strand
ATTTTTGTCTACTATAATCTGGTACACATTGTTAAAACGTACCAACTGAAAAACAGGCGTACGCGTGTTAACAAACCCCATATATATATATATATATATATATATATATATATATATATATATATATATATATATATCATAACGTATGTTATTTTGAATATTTCACTTCAATAAACCTTGGCGTCATATTAGGAGTCATCATCTTAACGTCGGTTTTGTCATTGGACATCAATTGACGTTAGATCATTTGGTCAGATGACGAAGTTAACTTCAAATCACATACAAATCGACATTGAGTTGCACTAAGCACACCACTTCCTTGCGAAGCGAGAAAATCCTAGGGTGAGCATTGGAAGCAGTTAGATGTTGGATGTGCACTACTAGACGTCATTTAACATTAGTTTTCAACTAACCAACGTCCACCTTGGTTTCTTTTTTTTTTAAATCAATTTGTTTTTACATTAAAACCACACCTAAAATATAGAATATGATCCCAAAACATCACAAAATAATATATTCAATGTGTTTGAAGTGATTATACTACTAAACAATCTAAAAAACAATCCAAAACTTAAACTATCAAAACTTAAAATTAAACTTAAATTAAGCCGATTAATGTATTCAACAACAATAAAATTGTTCCTAAGTCCATCTCTATAGAAGATAAGTTGCCTACTTTTGTCATATCTTCTTAATATTCTCCTATGATATAGATGATGTATTCTTGAAGCGCTTCAAAATTAAATCAAATTCATTATGTTTGCATATGTTCAAAGTTGAATTTGATTTGTAATGTATGGAAGGTAAGTATCATTACCTTAATTCAGTCATCTGTAACACCTACTCGAGTAATGGTTTTAGCCCAAGACATGACATAGTAGCCACATTTCAATGAATCTAGCTTCTTGTTACACTAAAATGACAAACTAAATAGTCACAGATGGAGATCATACAATAACATAGGGAAAAGGTTGTCAATACATGGAAGCAGCACTAGTCGGGAAAATGACTCGCTGAGGGAGGAGTAACCTATTAGGCCTTGAATCCAATCTGGAAGGCTTACTGGACTTTATTCCATCATTCCCTCCCTCTTGAGAAGGATTTATCCTCAAATCTGGCAGTTACCTTTATTATTAAGAAGCTCCTCAGAGTCCTATGAGTAAGCCATCTTGAAATGGCTTTATTTCTTTATTTCTTGGGATCCACATGACTTCATATTGGATCAAATGTTAATCTATAATAAGCATCAAAGATACATCTAATTAATATTGTTTTAATAAACAATTCTTTCAAAAGAGTAACTTTAGAATAAGGATTTCTCATATTTGGTTTTATAATTTTGAGAAAAATTGAAAGTCCTAATTCACAAGGCACTTTGCTTTTGTCTTGAATTACTTGTTTCCATAGGGGTAACACTAACTCAAGATTTCAATTGTCATATTTTGAAAAGCGTAGCATAGTAAAGAATGGTATGAGTATTTTTTTTCTTACAGAGAAGTTATAATTTCAAGACTTGAGGATAATTGGAGAAGAATTAAAGGATTTGAGACCTTCCCTTATAAGTTTGGGTTCCACGGGGAAATGGAAGTTACCCTTAGTTGTAATATTGTGAAGATTATAGTGGAACCCTCTACGGAGGAGACTGGACATAACTTAGTTGGAGTGAACTAGTATAAAAATAATTGTGTATTTATCTCTTCTCTTACCTAGACGCTTATTTTATAAAAAAAAAAGAAAAAAAAAAGAAAAAGAAACCTACAGTTGTGCTTTTATTTCTAAATACAAGAATTCTCCAAGTTAAATGATTACCTTTCAACTAAGGAAGTTCTTCTACAGTGTGCATTCTAAATATTACATCAAAAGCAATTATCGTTTATAACTTTTATTAGGTCAAGCGTCTAAGCTTTGTTTTTAGGTCCTTGAACGTGATCATTTGGAGCATCATATTTAATATAGTTTTGATACAAGGGAAAAGTGGTGGAGTCAAACTTCGACACAGTTTGATCAACTAAAAGTCACTCGCTTGGTAATCCAAACTATTTTCCAACATACTTCAAATAATTTTGACAAAAAAAATTGTTTTCTACATATCAGAATCATTACTACTTTACATTAACAATCAAGATAGTAAGAACATAATGTTTTTTGCCAAATCCCTATAGATACGGTACTTGTTATGCTACAAACTATCCAATATACTTACTAGTATACTTTGGTTGTTGCATGATAACCCAACAACCACCTCTAATCAATATACTTACTAGTATACTTTGGTTGTTGCATGATAACCCAACAACCACCTCTAATCAACCGGCAACATACTGAATTTTACGTTATCTAAAAGGTTGTCCTGGCTTTTGACATTTTCTTTCGCAGTAAGTCAATTCTTCATCTTTGACTAGGCAATGTGCCTCGACACTCGCAAATCTATCATAGGTTTTTCTATTTTTAGGTGACTTTCTTATCTCCTAGTGATCAAAGAAGCAACAAATCGTTTCTTGAAGTTCATCTAAGGATAAATATCAAGTCCTCGCAACCACCACCTACGAGTTTCAATGGCTGACTTTCTTCTTTAAGATTTTCAAGTTTCTCTTCAAACTCTTGATTTTTTTTACTTTGACAATCAATTAGTGGTTCAAATTGCCTTAAACCTGATTTTCCACGAATGCACTAAGCACATTGAGATAGATTACCACATTATATGTGATAAAGTCATCAATGGCTTTCTCAAATTTCTTTCCATATATATTGACCACCCTTCAAATTGTTTACATCTTGACAGAATCTCCATACCATATCACTTTTCATGGTCTTCGTTCCAAGTTGAACATATGTAATATATATGCCCAATCTTAGAGAGAATGATATACTCGATCACACAACTCAACACAACTCGACAACAAAACTCAACAACACAGTCTGTCACAACTCAGTAACACAACCTGATAACATACCACTCAGAGCTTTTATAGTTGTTACCCTCACTTTCCATTTCTATTGTTCTATTTTTCCTTTGTGTTCTACAAATTCACATAGAATCAGATTTTGTATGCACATATACTCTTTTAATTCTTTTTAATGATATGCAAGTTTTCTACTTTATCTTTTCTCTCGGTTTCTTTTTTCTTCATTTTTCCATGACAATATGGTATCTCATGAAATTTAAAAAAAAAAATCAACGTTTTTTTTTAGGATTAATTTAATTATGATAAAAAGCTTTAAACTAAACAATATTCCCAATAACTAGTTTAATTAAACATTTATAGTTGTATTAGCATGTAATACAGTCAAAATCGATACATATAGTACAACTAATTTAGAAAGAATAACATAATATTATAATTAAGATATATTTATTAAATGTTAAAGAATAAAAATGAAATAGCATAAATTATTTAATCTAATTTTGTTTATATTCTTTGATGTGATTTGGTTAGAATAAAACATGTTTTACCTAATCAACCACGATACTCGCACTTGGCACATGGAGTGCAGCATCATCAAGTATATTCATGAATGACTATTTTATTCCATTTATTAACTGTTTCTAATTTTTCTTGTGTAAGTTTTATTTTTTGGTTTTGGTGTTTTCCTCTCTCTTGGCGAAGTCTATATGCAGTGAAAGAGACAAAATGCAGAGAATAATACGTTACGTATCCCATAAGGAAATATAAAAGGCTTGGCTTTATGATTTGGTAGCTTACTTTAATCTTTCATAACATGTATCAAAAGACAATAGAATTGACCACAAAACACGCCTACTATTTTGTGGTCCAACCTCATTTTGCATAATCTAGTATTCATACGTAATTCAGCGTTGCTCTGTTACCTATATTTAATGTACGTGCATCAAACCTTGAATTTGACCAGTAAAAGAGTTATATAGAGTAAATTATAAAGTATACCAATAGCAAAGAATAAACATCTATAGACAAAAATAAATAGAATTGACTTGGATATTACACAAAATAAACATAACATTCATCTCTTATCTCTTATGTGGTACACTATTCTATCATCAGGTACAAAACATCCTTATAAACGACACAAAAATAATGATTATTATAGTCACCAAACAATCTATTGTTCTTTTGACTGAATCATACGCCCGTTCATATAATTAGATCATCTACTAATTAGACTAAAAACACCTAAGTTTAAAAATGTGACCATGGTACGGCTAAACAACATGTAAGTAGCAAGTGTTTTGTCTCAAAAGATACAACATTTTGAAATGGGTTAAGATGATAAGTTGATAGAAGTAAGCTAGTATTGTATAAATGACAGTGTATACAATGTTGTCACTAGTGGAAAAACACTGTTTCACGTCAGTTATTTTGGACTTTTAACGTCAGATCCCGAATCGACGTCTATTCGAGTGACGTTAAATGAGACGTCGGACCCCATAGGTCAGACGTCTACATAGACGTCGGGCTATATAGGTCAGACGTCTATATAGACGTCAGACTCATAGATCAGACATCTAAAATGTCGTCGTATTTGATAGGATCTTTCTCCGCTTAAGGCCTCTCGAGTTGCTCATAGGTCATGGTGATTCGAGTTTGCAACTTTATATTTTAGTTGAAGAGAATGGATTGTATGTTCTTATTTTGTATTGGACGGTTTTGATAATGTAGTGGAGGGAATTGGAGGAGTGCAAAACGCAAGAAATCGCCGTCCAAGAACGCTGCCTAAGGACATGAGCAAAACTGCACAAAAACTCAATGAAAACGCATTTTAATCGATTCAAATGAAATATAATTCATCAAAGAGTAATGTAATCGGAGTAAAATTAATTTTAAACGGTGCAAAAGTGAGAAAACGAACCTGAAAAATGTAGCCTGTGCAGAGAAAACGCGAGGAAGATGATAAACAATGAGTGCATGTAACTACTGTCTCGCATTCGCAATGTTTTAATGCAGACATTTAGACGTTAGTTCCCTTTACAATAGACGTCTAAAGTGCTTTAGAAGTCGGAGTGGGGGGATCAGACATCTAAATGGAGTCAAAAAGTGACTTTTTAAATTTCTGGATTTAGGGTTTAGACGTCGGTTCCCAGAGTAACAAACGTCTAAAGTGCTTTAGAAGTCGAAGTGGCGAGATCAGACGTCTAAATGATGTCAAAAAGTGACTTTTTGAATTTCTAGATTTAGGGTTTAGACGTCGTTTCCCAGAGTAACAGACGTATAAAGTGACTTTTTGAATTTTTGGATTTAGGGTTTAGACGTCGGTCCCAGAGTAACAGACGTCTAAAGTGCTTTAGAAGTCGAGGCTCTCTCAACTGACGTTTATATGTCTGACAGGTAGGTGAATAGCCATTAATTTTCGCCATATAGACGTTGGGGCCCCACCTAACTGACGTCTATATGACTGAAAGAGATGACTTTTCACCCACCTGTCAGACATATAAACGTCAGTTAGGAGGGGCCCCGACGTCTAAAATATTATAAACGTCGGGGCACCTTCTAACTGACGTCTATATGGCCAACTTATTTACGAAAATGTCATTGGTCATCAATATACGTCGTGCTTACCCTTAACCGACGTCTAAGGGATGACGTTAAATAGCGTTTTTACACAAGTGTGTAGAGATGTCCACCACTTTTATCTACCAAATAGCTTCGTTTGAAAAAACGATAACTAATTAAGCATCTCTGAGATAAAAGGTTAAAATTTTTTTCTTTGAAAAAATCTCTAAATTAAACATTCTCAATTTTGGAAGAATTGTCTACTCTTTATGATAATACAATTTAAACAAACAAATAAGAAAAACATTGTTCAAGAAGAAGATAAAAATAATAGCATAGGTTTTTCTTAGGCTTGTATTTTGTCTATTTTAGTTTCTAGTTTATTTCTCTTAGTTTGGTGGTAGAGAAGTTAATATATTCTTCTTTTCTTTAAGGTACAAGCAACATGGGACTTCACGTAGCTTATACTTAAAAGAAAGAAGAATAAATAAGTTTTTTCTCCTTTTAGTTGGTTGTATTGCAAGTTATCACATCACTACAAGAAAAATCGTCGTTATCTACAGTCAAAATCCGTATATAAGGCTCCAAATCCGTATATAATCTTTGGTTATATACAGATTACATACGGCAAAAAATCCGTATATAATACTGTCGTAGGTAGTGTTATATACGGATTATCCGTATATAACTTATATACGGATTATCCGTATATAAGTTATATACGACTTATCCGTATATAATTTATATACAATTTTTTAAACAGCACCGTGAATTATGCATTTCCAAACACAGATAAAATCATTACACCTGCCCATTATATCCAGTCATTCATTTCACATACAAATAAAGTCTTAAATCAGAGAACAACATTTAGCATTAATCCATATTAGAAAAGTATACAAAATTGTCCATTAGACCAAATAAAAGTTCAAATAAGTTCTCCAGATAATAAGTTTCAGTCTTAGATGTCCTTATTCTAAAAACATAACTAGTAATTTTTTTCATATTGATCCTGTTGTTCTTGGCGGTTTCACATTTTTGTCTAAAAGTTGGCATGTTCCACTTCTCTAAAAGAGCATTCCAAACAATGTCTCCCATCCACTTAGGTTTTTTCCCTTCTCTTTGAGCTTTTTTAAACATCTCAGATAATCTATCTGATGCTCTGCTGTGGAAATTTTTCTTAACCTTTTCTTCATGTTCAATGCTCCATGATACCTTTCTCTATTGACAAAAAAGATAAATATTGACAAGGAAAAGGGTTCAGTACTACATGTATTGTGCTTCATAAAATATTGACCAGAAAAAACATACTCCAGGCTTTGTAAGTCGTTATATGTTTTATATGTTTTATATGTTAAGTGCTCTATTGTGCTTCATAAAATATTGCACTGGCATCAATTCAGACTGATATTATGATAACTGAATGCTGATATTCTTCAACATAAAAACAAAATTGTTGGTCAATTTATTTTTACAACTCAATGGAAAGGAAAATTAAGAGAAGAAGATAATGATGTTGTCAAAATAACTTTAATCCACACAAAACCATTGCAGAATAAATTATAATTAGCAAAATAACTTCTAAAACAGTATTATAGGCTGCTTAAACTATTGAGTAAGGATTCCAAACCAAGCAGTGGAAGTTGCTTGCAACACTCATTCTGATGTGCAAGAATATTTGAAGGGATTATAGGCTGCCCTTGAGCAAATACTACTTACAAAGGCTACTTAACTTATTAAAATTTATATACTACATATTTATTTATGATAAAACTATCAAAATAAACATTCTGGATATGAAACATATGAAAGAGGGAAAGTA
>NC_028355.1:28875167-28907486 GCF_000741045.1 Vigna radiata var. radiata | reverse complement strand
GCCAATTTGATTAAAATGCATTCCAATTTCCAATGTGGCAAAATCTTATGTGCTTCCTATGCCTAAAGACCCTCATATAATGACTCCAGGTCTTAATGGTCAAACTAGTTCATCAGAGCACACACAATACGAGACATACAAACATGTATTAAACCACATCATTTCTACTAACATCCGAGACATACAACAAACAATTCTACTAAAATAAACAGTCATCATTAGAAGACAATACCCATTTTCAATAATATCCAATAAACACAAACCCAACTCTAACGAATTAATACTTACCAGGTACAAAAGGAAATTGGACCTCGACCTTATCTCTTCCAATGGGAACAAACCAACCTAGGGTTTCAAAAGTTGGGATTTTCAACCTCCAAAGAATAAAGAACAATAATTGGTCAATGTAACATTATAAAATGCAAGAAAATGAAGGAAGTTTGTAATACTTACCAGATGAAGGTCTCAGCGAACCACGGAGGTTGAACGACAGTCTTTGCTGAACCAAATTGTTCGGGCTTCCAACACAATTATTGAAAACGCTTCCAACACCTTCACTGTGTTCGATAGAGGAAGCTTTCACTACGGTCCACAAAGGAGACTTCAAGTTAGGGTTCGAGAGAGGTTCGAGTACGAGCAGAACTCCAGTTGGATTGAGGGAAAACAAAAGCTTGAATGCGACACTACGGGTTTGACTGAGGGAGAATCATGGATTGGGAAAGCTAGGGCTCGACAATGAGGAAAACCTAGGGCTCAGGAGAAACTTTGCTCGAGGAAGGGAGGGAGAAAAATGACAGCAGTGTCTTCATCAAATATTCTATATCATTCAGTTTTATTATTTAATTATTAATTACATTAGTATAAAACATTACTGCCTAAATATTTTTAATCGTTACATACGACCTTATATACGGATTATCCCTATGTAAAATTTGTTTTATTTACATACGGATTATCCGTATGTAATTCCATTTCCCAGATCCGTATATAAAATCCGTATATAAAATCCTTGTTACATACGGATAAAAATCCGTATATAATGATCCGTATATAATTGACATTTTTCTTGTAGTGCATGTATAGTTGTAGTTTTGATCTTTAGAGTAGTTAAGTAACTTATATACCCTTAGGAGGTTGTAGAATTAAAAGATGTAGGATTTAAAACAGCCTTGAGAGCTGTTGTCAAGACTTGTAGGCCTCAAAGTCTCACATTCTTTAGTTTTCTTCACTTACTTCATCTCCTAGTGCTATATGAGCAACCTAAGGTCTCCTTTGTAAATACACTTTGAACGCCTTCAAATTTGAATATAAAGAGTGTTTTGCATTCAATTACATTACTTCTTTGAGATAGAATTTTGTCTTTTAGTCTAAATTTAGATCTTATCTTGTGAAGAACAAGTGGTATGCCTTCTAAATCATAAGTTTCCTCTCTTTTCTCTCTTTTATGTTTAGTCTTTTAATTTCATTTCTTAATTGTTCTTGTTTAGTTCTTAGCTTTATTTCTATCTAGACATGTTATTTTGTTCTAACTTTTCTTCAAACTGCATCTCCATATTTCCCGTGGCATCCTAACTTAAGAATTCAACAGTCTATTATGGTGGACAAAAACAAATGCAATTTTTTGAGTCTCGACTGATTAATATGTAGAAACAAAACTTTTAAAGATACGCTTGTTCAAGAATTTAAAAGAACGAGGAAAAAAATGTTGTACACTCAGTTTTTATACTGATTCATGTAACGCCCCGGCAACTTACAGGCAATATTGACTGCCCCTACACATCAACACGAGACTTTCCAATGTGCTTTGTCCTCACTCGCGCATTTTCTGATAAAACTTCCCAGAAAATGTGCAAGTGAAGACAAAGCACATTGGAAAGCCTCGTGTTGATGTGTGGGGGCAGTCAATATTCCCTGTAAGTTGTTGGGGCATTACAAATGGTATCAGAACCTAGCCTCTCCCAGTACGGCGTGGTTCGAGGACGAACCAAGCGGAAGTTGGTGAGCATGTGACACCCAGGCACTGACAAGGGCGGGGAGTGATCGCTGGTGCAAGAGGCACGGACAAGGAGCGGCTCTTGGCAGGCTTCCAGTGGAAGGGGCATATCGACGAATCGAACATACACCGAAATGAGAGGGATCTAGAGACTGTATAGGTATGAGACTATACGGTTGAAGGATAGCTTAAACGAGTTAATTTGGCTACTCATATCAACAAGTGCATTTGTTTTTCGGTAGCCTAACCCATAAGAACTTCATGGTTAAGCATGCTTAGCCTGGAGTAATTTAGGGATGGGTGACCTTCTGGGAAGCTTTCCCGGAAAATGTGCGAGTGAGGACAAAGCACATTGGAAAGCATCGTGTTGATGTGGGGGGGCAGTCAATATTCCCTGTAAGTTTTCTGGGCGTTGCAAATGGTATCAGAGCCTCTGACCAGGGCGGGGAGTGATCGCCGATGCAAGAGGCACAGACATGGAGCGGCTCCTGGCAGGCTTCTAGTGGAAGGGGCACATGGAAGAATGAGGGGCTCCTGGTAGGCTTCCAGTGGAAGGGACACATGGAAGAATCGAACATACACCAGAATGAGAGGGATCTAAAGACTGTATAGGTATGGGACTATATGGTCGAAGGATAGCTTAAAGGAATTAATTTGGCTACTCATATCAACAAATGCATTTCCTTTTCAATAGCATAACCCATAAGAACAGCATGGTTAAGCGTGCTTAGCCTGGAGTAATTTAGGGATGGGTGACCTTCTGGGAAGCTTTCCCAGAAAATGTGTGAGTGAGGACAAAGCACATTAGAAAGCCTTGTGTTGATCTGTGAGGGCAGTCAATATTCCCTGTAAGTTGTCGGGGCGTTATAATTCACGATTCACAAAGCTGCATCCAATTTTCCAATCAACACTAGCTAAGCTTCAACTAAACTCAAAGTTTTACTAACATGTTGAACCAAAAAACAAACAAGAACACCTTCTTGCAACTTATATGAATTATTCTGAAAATTAGTAACACGATATTGAGCCATTTTTGAAAACTTTATCCCAAAATAGCTAAACACACCAAGAAACAAAGAAAAAGTAGAACAATATACCTATTAACAAGGATTTCACACTGTAATAATTTAGTTTGTCACTTGCTGCCTTTACACAACAAACTTTGTTTTGATCTTCAAAACTCTTCAAGATCTTCCTCAAGAAATTGTTTCTTGCTTGAAAATAAAATGACCAGACCAAAGAGATGTTATATAGATTTAAACCGTCTATTTTAATGGAATAAAACTATATTTTAATATGTTAATTTCACTTACTCACGAATTTAATTGATTGAGTTTATGTTTTAACATATTAAAATATAGTAGTCTACAATTTCTAGAAACTTAAAAAAAATAATGGTTTAATGTCTTGATAGGTCTTTATTTTTGTCCAGAATTTCAAATAGGTCACTTTCTTTTTCAGAATCTCAATTGAGTCCTTATTTTGTAAAAATTGTATCAATTAGATCCTTACCATTAAATTGGACCTAACGTTGTTATTGTTAAGTTGACATGACATTGACTTCCTAATTTTTAAATGACGTGGAATATCTGACATGTCCTTTTTATTAATTTTCTTTCAAAGAATTGGCAACCATCATCGCCATCATCTCCTTCGCGCTGCCACCGTCACACATACACACACAAATCAAGAAGCAGAGAAACCCTCGCACAGATAATCTCGTCACTGCTTATTCTGGAAATTGGGGAAGAAGTTTTTTGAATCAGGGTTTCACCCCTTCATTCACGGCGACCAACGATGGATGTGAAGGGTCTCTTATTCTGCGATTTGAAGGCGCGGAGATGGCTCTCTGGTGGCTCTGTGGTTTTTTTTATTTGCAGGGATTCCATGGAGGCTTCCATGGTGTTTGGGTGGCAACATGGTTGTTGTTGCAGTTAGTAAAAAGGAAGCAGGTGGCATAATCCAATGAAAGTTTTGATCCTTTGATCCACAGTGATTCTGAAGAAGATAGAGTAGAAAACCATTCAACTACTAGAAAAAGGTATCTACACAGATGTACTCGGAAAAGGCATCAGGTTTCTTATAAGGAGAATTTGAAAAACATTGATGATGGTGAGAAAAGTGAAATGAATGACCATATATGTTTAGTTGTTGCACACAAAGAAGTAAATAAGAAAAAGCACCTGTATTCAACCTCCAAAGTATCAAATCAATCGAATGTTTATGCCTTCCCTGATGCAGAGTTCAGTGATTTGGGCAGATTCTTCCTAATTGAGGTTAGTAAAAATGGCGGTACCCTTGATCTTGAAGAATATCGTGAAGAAGCGAGCGAAGAAGTTCAAGCGCCCCCAAAGCGATCCCAAGATCTCTAGATCTCTGTCAAGGTTAGTGAACTATGTGGGTGGAGTTCATTACAATTATGATTTTTTTAGCTTTGTTTAGGTTGAAATGATGATGACATTATCATCTGATCCCTGTTTTTCATTTTTACTATATTAGTTTTAGGTTTAGATTCTTCCTTTCTCCCATGTCTGTGAATCTCTTCGTTTAAAAATTACTCTTTCTCATTGCTCTTTTCTGTTTTTCAATTGGTCTTTCTGATTGGGGTTAGGTTATTCAAAGAAGTGATTACAATGAGGATATGATGAAACAGACAAGAATCCTGGAGATGAAATGGTTGAAGATGAAGATGTTGTAAAGAAAGATTCCAATTTTTTCTTAATTTTTTAATTTTAAAATAACTCAAATCCACATCATTTAGCCACATTAATTGAAAATATAATTTAATGTGCCAGGTCAATTATACATTAACACTGTTAGATCCAATTTAACGGTAAGGATCTAATTGGTGCAATTTTTACAAAATAAGGACCCAATTGAGACGTCAAGAAAGAAAAAGGACCTATTTAAAATTTTGGACAAAAATAGAAATTTATGAAAACATTAAACCAAAAATAATCTATTAAGAATAGTTTAAATAAGTTAAACTTCTTAGTAGAACTACTCATGGTACTAGATCATTTCTAATCAAATAAAATAAGAATTTAATAAATTAAAAAGTCATTTGTTAAACAGATAAGAATATTTTAATTGATTAAAGTAATTTTTAATCACCTAAAACTTTCTTGAAACAAAGTTAAGCTTAGAAACCATTTCAAGTAGTTTTTCCTAGATGTTTATTAGATTAAATACTAAAAGTGGAACTCAACCCAATTAACTCTAATAATAACCATTTTGTCTAATAAAAAAGATAATATAAACATCTAGGACTCTACATCTCTAATCTTCATCTTGGATAAGGTTTAATTCTTAAAATTCTCATATCTCATCAAATACATCAACCAAATATCAACACATTTCACCTTTAACTTAAATTCTAATAGATATTTGAATGAAGTTAGAACTTCGCATGAATCTCTTCATAACTAATGGTAAAGAAATTCTCAATATCAAAGATTCAAGCTTTTCAATGTTCTCATTTTATATCAACTTAAAGTCTAGGATAATACTCAAAATCTAATTAATAACCATTAGTTGTACATGGTTCAAACAAACTAACTCCTCCATAAATGCAATGTAGAGGTTGACCTAGGTCAATATAAGTAATGCATATAAATTGACTCCATTAAATGACTTCTTTCATAGCAAATTAAGGATTTGGGATTGAGTTATGCAAAAATATAAATCCTTATGTGATATTGTCTTGTATTTATAGGTTTTTTAAAGCTTTAAAATAAATGTTTAGTATATATCATTATATAAAGGAATTTTTTCTTTTTGGTGTAAACATTTTCTTTCTATTTTATCCTTCGAACAATTAATTTTTAAACTAAAATAATATCTTACCAATTTTACTTTTTAAGCGGTCATTGTTTTACATTTTAATATTTTTTTATTTGACCATATCAAAATGACTATTTATAATAATAAGAAACTACCTACAAAATAAATTATATCTATCTACAATAAAAATATAAAAATTATTTATATATATATAAATTATAATTTTATTATTTTTTGTTATTAATATTAAAAAGTAAGTTTTAAGTATAATTTATTTTCACAAAATCGATTTGTAAGAAAAAATTTACATCCCACTTATATATTATAAACTCACCTTAACTTTAATTGATTGATAAAAAAAATAAACGGACGTATACATTGTGCACATGTTTTCTGCGGTAACTATAAAGCATATTCAATTATAATAGAAACTTACCATATTAGTAGATATATAAACTTTCAAAGCTAAAAATATTTAGAGCTGGATATTATGGACTTTAAATTCGATGAGTTTATGATAATTTTATCTTTAAAAAGGACATCGTTAAAAGAAAAAAAGAATTATATATATATATATATATATATATATATATATATAAACAAATTTTAGTTTCCCTCTAAGTAATATTAAACTTAGGGCATATCGAAACAATCCTATCGTAGTCTTTGTTTTGCTTCAAAATGAAAATAAAGCAACACGGCGTCGTTTGTACTTGATATGCATGGAAAAAGACAACGCGTATTGTGATTTAAACCCCTCAAAGAGACTAAACTTCAATTTTCTAATACAAACGCTTCACGCGCTTATGAATCATCAAATGCTTCATCGCCAACTATCATGACAGTGAATCATGATGGAGACTCTATCACATGTTTTTTCTTCTTTTGATGTATTTTAAAACAAAAACAAAATAAAAGAAACTTTCCCTCTTCTAAAATTCTTTCTATATTTTTCTTTACTTGCTTCACTATCTATTCTAAATTAACAATGGGTCTACATCACACCTTAGATTATATAAATCGTTGATAGATATAACTTTAATTACTCATTTTGATATTAGAAATCGCTAAATTTAGATTAAGTTTAATCTTAAATAATATTTTATTCTAATTAAAAGTGTTAAAAAGAGTCAATTCATTTCACATTAAATTAATTATGACTTAAGATAAAAAGAAAAAATAAAGATACTTAGACAACATTTTTTTAATAATATTGGGAAAATCTTACTATACACACTGACTCACACAAATAATTTTACTTTTCAATCCATTGCGAGTGATTTTCATTAAACCTTAACAACCTTTAAATAGGTGCAAATCGAGCATTGGGCCAAATACAAATAATAAAAACTGACAATAAAATATCAACTTACTTAAAAATAAAATTTGCTTATTCTATCACAAAAAATTATTCTACCTAGATAAATAGAAAATCATAACTACTCATTCCTATTTTATCTTTATCAAATCAAACCAAATATTACTAGACCCAAAACTAATAAAATAATAAATCTCTAAAATTTAAGTTTATCCCAACAATACGTGTCATTTTGTGATTGGGTCCATGGTGGTATTTATGATTATTATTATTGATTGTGAAGTAATTTTGGACCAATCACAAAATGACATGTAGATGATGGTCAAATGTTATAAAAAAAATGTTGTCGTGTATCATTATCTTAAAAAGAATAAATTCAATTTGATTCAATTTTTGTTTGAATGAAAAATTTCATAACTTGACTTGCTTATGGATGGATTAGTGTTTCTCTATGTTTCTTTTTATATTAATAAATATATATTATATTAAAATATATTTAGAGGTTAAGAAAAGACATAGTGAATACTTTTAAGTTTATAATTAAATTTTAGTAGAATCGATGTGAAAAATGTTATAGATTTAAAAAATTCAATATTTATAAAAATTTAAAGAGTAAACTATATAAAATTACAAAGGATAGAGCATGAGTAAAAAATTCTAAAAAGACTCTAAGTGATAGATCAACATAGTTTCAAATTTGAATCCTTGTAATATCTTGTTCTATAACCTCTTGCGTGTCAACCAAGCTGTCAACCCTAGTTGTCAACCCTTCTTTCTTATCAAGAAAAATCTCTTGACTTTACCACCTTTTCAAAACCCATGCGCTACATCATCACTTCTTTCTCAAAATATCTCGATTCTCAAGAAAAATAAATAATGTCATAAATCAAATATTCTCCAAACCTGGCCAACCACCATTTTCCGTTGGGCCATGATGCTGATCTTGTTTCCTTTTTGGTTTTTACTAAATAACGGGAAGAAAAATAGTGCTAAACATTCAATTAAACATTACATTCAAGAGGAGTCCACCCATTTGTTCATATGATTTCATAACTCGGATGCATATTTGATAAATAAATGTCATTACTTACTACAATTTCTTTTAGCTTTAATACTAGCATTTAATTGCTCTGATATCATTTGTTTCTAATTGATAGTTCTCTTATGCATTGCATAAATGGTTATGATTATGGAAGTCATATATTATTCATAACATATTTCTTTACTATGATATTACGAATCATTTGAATCTTGTGCTATGATATTTCATTGCTTTGACTATTTCTAAAATCAGTGTGATCTAAAAATTGCTTTGATCCTCATAACATCTAATATCCTTAAACGCTCTAATCAAATTTGTTTAAATTATAAATGCTTTAAACCAAATTGTGTAAACATCTAAGTTATATGTTTATAAATGCTCTTGTCTACATTGTTTATTCTTTTCAAATCTTGTTTTCAAATATATTTCGTTTAGCATGAGTATTTGTTAAACATAAAAAAAAAAAAAAAAAAAAAAAAAAAAAAAAAAAGATGTTTGTCAAAGATCGTCGAGAGAGACAAGACTGTCTAACAACTTTTGTTTTGAAGTTTAACAAACAAACTTTAACGAAATAGCTTTTATAGCTTAAACTGTTCAAATAATGTTTGATTAAAATAGGATTAAACAATGTGAGTGTTGAGCCTGAATAATATTTTGTACAACTCACAAACAGTGTCTAATGGAAATACATTTAACATCTCAAATTGTTTAAGACAAAGTTGTTTTAAAACCATTGTATCATGTAAATGCTATATTACTCAAAAGAATAAACTTTTGTGATAAACGCTTAGTACACTAAGCATGTCTAAATGCTCTACAACGTTTATAACATTAAATGCATGTACGGTTTGTAATCCTCTGTCTATGGTGCTTTGTTTCTCTTTATATGTGCAGATTATGACAATACCAAGTTTTATTCAAAAGTTTTGTACAAGATCATAAGGAAATTGAGAGATAGGTAAACACTTTTAGAAAGTTTCCTTATTGCTTTTTGAGGAAATCGTACACTCCACCTCTCCATAAAGCATTGTTATTCTAATGCTACCAAGCACCTGACTTCGTCGTACCTCGAAGTGAATTCTCTCTAAGTAATGGATACTTCTCGAAGAAGGATATATAAAAAGGACTGAATGAAGAGAAGACTACAAGAATTTATCTTTGAATCTTATGTTGTTATTCTCTCTTTGAACTTCCATCGTTTAATTTTTTTTTGTTTGTTTAAGAAAAAGTTTTACAAATCTTCAGATTTCATTATATTGAAAACATACTCTCTTTGAGAGATTTAATTTGTACTTTTTTTAAAAACACTTTCACTGTGTTTGTAAATTCTGAAGTAAATCAAAACACTTTGATGTTTAGTTCAGTTGAGATAAACAGTTTAGTCAGAAAGACTTGTGTTGAACCAAGAGTGAGTAAACTCGTATATCCAAATTGGATAGTTGTAAATCAGGAGTGGTGAAACTCGTTATAATCTTTAACCGATTAACGGAATCCCTTAAGAGTATTTAAGAGAGAATTAGACGTAATTTAGTTAGAGTGAACCAATATAAAATCAATTTTTTTTATTTGTTTTGCTTTATATATGTTTTCCTAATTTTTGTTCAAAAACTTAAAGTGTTTAACATACAATTGCATAAAGTTTTTAAAAACTCTATTCAATCTCTTGTAGAGTTTTTCCTATATATTAAGGAGAAAATTACTTATATTTGATCTAAGAATAAGAAAATTATAATAGCAATTAAAAATTTTATTTATCAAATGGTGAAGGTTATATCCATCAAGAAATCTTATAGATATCTAGCCTTTTCGCACTTCTTTATTACAAGGAAAAATCGGAGTCTTTGGCATAAAAATGGCTTCTCCCTAGTGATGTGGGATTCCAAGCTTGCATACTCTCTTTTTCATGTTTTGGCCGAATTTTTTAGGTTTCTCTATTATTTTTGGCTTACTTTTCAATCTTAATTCAAAGACCAAAATAAAATCCACATATATTTTTACAGAATACCACAAAAATAGAATAGAAATGTTTTTAGGATTACTCAAATATTGATAGACTACTGTTAATATTATTTTTATTATATCTATTAATATCATAATTATTATTATTCTTGTTATTATTTTCTTGCATTATTTTTATTAGTATTATTATTATTATTATTATTATTATAATATTCCCACACTATTTTGTTTCATAAATTATCCATATCCATAAACTCATATAAAAGACCACTTGGTCAAAACAAATCAACCTCTTCGGTACTCCAACTGTAACACACACACACACACATTATTATTATTATTATTATTATTATTATTATAATATTCCCACACTATTTTGTTTCATAAATTATCCATATCCATAAACTCATATAAAAGACCACTTGGTCAAAACAAATCAACCTCTTCGAGTACTCCAACTGTAACACACACATTACATCTATGTCCCGTAAACCTAAAAGTCTTTCACATTACACCTCAAATATTATGTATTTGTCATATCCAGAACAGTTCTAAATAACCAAATAAGGATAAACACATCGCAAGAGAGTATAAAAGAAATGTTGCTGAATACTTAGAAGGAAAACAAGCCACACAAGAGTTCCATTCCCCCTTTCTGTATTTCATGAATGTTTTAATATCTTGGTGCCATATTTTACAAGATGAAAGTAGATAAGAAACAAGGAAAGCCAATCACAATCACACAAGTCTCTTATATAACAAGACATCGTACAAGAATTAATTATTAAATAAAGAGAGACCAGAAACTATAACACCGTGGAATCAGTAGGCTCCCATTACTAATTCCACAATACTCCCAAGGAAATTCATATGCCATATCAACAAAATCTCAAACGACGCTACTACTTGTTAGCAAGAATGAGTTTGCTCTAGCAGCCAAGTCCTCTTTTGAATTATAGATTGAATCCCACTTAATAAACTTAGAGGAGTTTAATCACAGAATGGCACAACTCATCACAAGAGACCAATCAAATTCTCTTAAACATCCATTTACTGAAATCTGAATGCATCATCGTTTTAGACTAGAATCATTGATGAGACCATTTTGGATGACTCCATTCTCGTTCAGATATTCCACAAATTCATCAATTAGATATGGCCAGGCACCTTCAGCATCATAATCAGATAAATTTGAACCAACAGTCTGCAAAGAACATGACAAATATTAGTGGGTCTAAAACTGAACAACTTATTATGATAAAAGCACCAGCGTTGTAACTTCCAAAAATAGTACAAGCAAAAAGGAGTTCCTCTAAATCAAGTGGTGGGCGACCAGGAAAAATGAAGATAAAGTTTTACAACTCAAATGGCTTATAATAATACTAATTTGTCAGCAGTAAAAACTAAACTCAATAGTGGTCATTTATATCCTGCCTGCTCTTTAAAGGTCGGGAGTAGAAAGAAGAAGCAATTGTAATACTATTGGGAACATATTTCTGCATTCAACATCTTTACTAAAGAAAACATACTCCCCATGTATAACTTATCAGATACTAAGAAAAAACTGACATTTGACATTCATTATCTTTCTGTTTTTAAAAAAAAAAATTGCAGCAAAACCAAGGATCAAGACTAGAAAAATAAAATTTCAATATCGTAGACTTCTTCATGTGGATATTAATACAGTAACAATTGATGTAAAATGCAATAAGATCAGGGTTTCGTTTGAAAAAGTATTGTGAAAACTTTTTGATTTGCCAGTAAAAGAGTCTAACCCTAATAATATTCATCGGAATATTTCATATTCCAGTTTACTTCCTGTTTGCCCCACATTTCCACTTTATTCCCAACACAAATTAAAAAAGGCAATAACCCTAGAATAAACCCCAGCAATCACACTAGAAGAAATAACTTAACGATTCAAGGTAAAGTAGCTCGAATACTATGATGTCACCGGAAAATGATCAAACAGACAATGAGAAAAAAGTGTAAAAAAGACACACCAGGTTTCCTTTTCCTTGCTATCATTCTAGATAATTAGTCTAGCTCAGGCAAGCATGACCAACAGTACACAACTAGAGAGCATTCATTGATATATTCATGCGACAATAAATCCATATCAAGTTAGGAAGTTGACATTCACATCATGAGAGCACCGTATAGGTAATAATACTATTAGTTTACCTTAGCAAACTCCAAAAGCTGAGACCATGTGTCCCTAGATATTGCTTTGTTATGCCGAGCCTAAGTAGTATCAAAATTTTTAATTGAAGTAAAATGAACAAGTATTAGCAGATATTTGATCTACCACAAAAAAAAAAAAAAAAAAGCTTCGAACATACTCAAAAAAGTTAAAAAGATGTATCCAAAAAAATTAATTATATTACCTGCAAGAACTGGCACCAATGATCAACCAGTGGCCACTGCTTCTCAGCAAATAATAATTGCCACATACCAATAGCTGTATCCAATGCAAGAGACTTTTGACCCTGCATAAAGGTAACTCGAATATTACTGCTTCCCAGTATATTACACATTCAAAAGGATAGAATCAAAAACAGTACTAAATTGAACATTGACTTTACACCCAACCCCGGATGCTCAAGTGTCAGTCATGGGTCTCACATTTGCCAAGGTATAGAAAAGATCATTGGAGGCAAATAGATCATTTGCATCCTACTTTAATGTCCCTTCCTTTCAAGAGTCAGAACATGATGAGGTCCAGCCCATAATGAAAAGCCTTTTAAGGTGTATTCTCGTAGGCGAAATCACAGAAGGAAAAAAGGGCTCTAATCGTCCCTCGGTTTATTGGATTGCAAAAGAAAAACTTGTACACAAAGGAGTCTACTCCTTTCACACTGGGAATTGTCCAGTTTGGTACTACCCAAAATCTTCCCTCCTTTCTAACAAAGGTCTAATTTAAGGGAGAGAGATTACAGAACACTAACTATTGCAGAAAACCTAACTGAAAGGTCAAGGGATTAAAAAAGATTTAATTCCTATTTTTACCTCCCTTCCTATAATACACTCTTAAAGTTCTATTTGTACTCTGTTGTCTAACACTAGTTGTGAGGGAATTGACCTAGTTACAGGAAATAGAATATCTATTCATGAGTTTGTTATAAGAGAGGAGATATTGATGTGGGGTCAACAGTATCTTGCTCTAACCTTGCCTCTCATTTTACAGCATTTCTCTTCTCAATCAGTGCTTGTAACTATTATTTTTATTCATTTATAGCCGAGACCTATTATTGATGCTTTCACTGAGAATTCTTGTGATTGCACACGGGATGACAACATAACTCAGTACCTTGAATCCAAGATCTGTTATTGAAATCCCATGACCAGATTTTCAAGGACTACTCCCACCCAAATGTGCAACGTAGTAACTCGCATTGGTTACCTCCCAAAATCTGTCGTTGATCTCAGTGTTGTGATGCATAAAGGTTGTTAAAGTAGTGAAACTAGATATAGGGTTAATTCCACTTGTGTAGAAAATACACATATGAGGATATATTTATAATGAAGAAAACATGGGCTAAGCCTAGATACACATAATATTGTAACTAACGATATCTTAACAATATCTAACATTCTCTCTCAAGCTGGTACATATAAATTATATGTGTCAAACTTGTTACAAATATAATAAGTTATAAGTCTATTTAAAAACTTAGTGAAAATATCTACTAACTCATCACTAGAGCTAACAAAGTCAATCTTGCAAACAAACAAGATTTTTGGTAAAAGAAATAACACAATCAATAGAACGAGTGAGAAAACTAATGGATAAGTTCAATGGAGGACATAAAGAACATTATCAATGGATAAAGAAGGAAAAAGATTATGAGTAGCAACACCATGGAATAAGACCTTAAATCCATCTGCCATGGTAACCTAAGGCAAATAACCCATAGAACATAGACAAGAAAAAAGGTTTATTACTCGTAATATGATTCGTTGCAGATCCAGGGACAGTAGTTTGATTTAAGCCAACAAAAGATATACCTATGTGTGCAACAAAAGTAGTAGAACTAGGTTTCTGACAACCCTCATACCATTTGTGAAACTCATTGAGAATTCTGAGTGTCCTACAGGCAAAGTAGGATCCACATTTTTGGTTGAGAGTGGATCAGCTTGGACTACTAAAGCAGATTGAGATCGACACTCATGTAAAGGATAACACCTATCAATCTTATGATCAAGCTTGTGACAATGTTCACACTTGTGACCGCCTGTTGCTTGGCTTGCGAGAATGATTATGCTCATCATGTTGAGAAACTAATGCAGAGGAATCATCATCAGCAGAAACATGGGTATAGCGAAGGTAGAAGTTGTGGAAGCCATAGATGAAGAGGAGAGAAAAACCCTAAAAGAAAAGTTCTCCAATCAAGCCAACAATCACAAATCCAATACAAGGAGAGGAAGACGACCCAGGTGATTGTTGTCGGAGATTGCCTAACACATGCCCCCATGCACAACTGAAAAGCTTTCGCAATCACGAGATTGAAGTGGTGTGTGAAATCTCCAATCAAGGCGATCTTCACGACGCAGTGGTCACCTAGCCAAGACGATCCGAGAGGTGGGATTGCCAATCTGAAATGCAGCTCTAGCGATGGTTGGAATAGCAACAGCGCCAGTTGTGGTGTTATGGCCATTGTTGTGGCAGTGGCGAAAAAGATGTATATATAGGATTATTGTAGAACCTACGCTTTGATACCATGTTAAGATGTGGACTTTAAATCTGACTCAACTTTCCAAAACTGGATTGTAAGGTGAAGTTTGCACCTACTTATATATTGTAAACTTGCCTTGTCTCTATCTGATGTGGATTTTCAACACACACCTCTCATGTCAAGATATATATATCTCGAGCGTGGGACTAGACAATGGGTGGTCCTAAGCAGCTCAATAACAGGTGGCACAATAGGCTCAACAAACAACAAATCACGCTAGGATAGACTCACACTCATGGTTCTTATACCATGTTAAAGTAGTGAAAACTAAAGGTATGGTTAATTTCCCTTGTGTAGAAAATAAACATAGGGTGATATATTTATAATGAAAAAATGAAGAAAATATGGACTAAGCCCAAATACACATAATATTGTAACTAACATAAGATATTATAATGAATGATATCTTAACAATATCTAACAAAGGTTTTCCCTTCCCCATTGAGTATTCTTCTAATACTTTTTTTCTCATAACCCAATTATTGAAGACCATAATCTCTATATGAAGTGCATTGAATTCCCTCCCTCCATAGGGTGATGAACCCATTTGCTGGCTCAGAAAGGCTCCCGTGTGCCTATCCCTAGAGCAAATTAATTTTAGTGGTTAACTTGTTAGAACGCAAGCTTGATAATCATGCCTCTTTGAAGTACATATGGTTGAAAAACTTCCATTTTAGTTTGTTGTTCTACCCCATTGCTACATACTACCCCCACCAATGCATACATCAAATCCAATTCGATCCAATCTGTTGGCAGTTCAAATAGGCCAAATGCTCAAGGGCCCAATGTTGGACCACCTATTTTGGACTTTCCCCTTGCCTTGGAGGCAAGCACAATCATATTACAATGAGATGATGGATTAATGTAGCAAGGGACTTTGTTTTAAGTATGGAAGCAACTAGGGGTTGCCCATATTTGTCCAGATATACACAGTGATTGCTCACCCCTAAGAGTACTATTCATAATTTATTAAGGACTATGGTAAGATAGCCCAAACCCTTATGGACTCATCAAGAAGAAATGCTTTAACTTAGGAGAGGAGCAATTGCTAGCTTTTAATTGTCCAATAATGTCCAGCTACATTCTTTGTGATGTGATAGCTTCGCCAAATGCCACTAAAGTATCATTTATAGATTGTGATGCTTCAAGTAGTGATGCAGTTTTGATGCAAGACCATTACCCTCTTGCTCATCCCCTGCGTGCACATTCCACCACTAATTTTATTTTAATTAGCCATTTATTAAGTGGATTTCCAGGCAATACGAAGTAAACCCCAACAAAATGTTTTGTCTTGCATTTAGGATGAGTTGCAATATAATTCCAATTCTTGAATTGATTGTGTTCTGGGATGGTTTATTAGTTTTACAGGGCCGACTTATGCTATCTAAAAACCTCTACAATAAATCTATGCTTCTAGCTGAATTTCATGATATAGTTTTTCAGGGCCATTCTGAATCAACCAAAACTTATATTGCTACCAATTTCTTTCGGAGATGAATGAAAAAGACCACCATGGCATTTTCACGCTTTTAACATCCACCAATGAAACATGTATCAAGATTTGTCACCTGCAAGATTGACAGACCATGATGAAGCTCTTTGCTAGTTGTTGGTACAGTGTTGACTGACCATGATGAAGCTCTTCACTTGTTTTATTGTACCTTCGGAAGGCAGAGCAACTTATGAAGAAATATCCCAATATACACCTCAAATGTTACTCATGATGTCGAGAATTGAGTTTTGTTAAACTTCAATCAATTGTCAACATTATGTAGTTCATCATGTCAACACCAAGTTGTCTCCTCACTATTTTGGCCCTTTTCAAATTGTTTCTCACATGGGAGAGGTGACCTATAAATTGTAATTGCCAAATACAACCCACATACACCCAATCCTTCATGTCTCCCAACTAAAGAGACCCCTCAAAACTTGCTCTATGGCAGCACCTCAGACCCCTAGTTTAGAAGTGGGAGATTCTAAACCAATTGCACCAGGGCCAGTTCTAGAAATACACACCGGTAGCCACAAATGGAATTTGGAGTGGATTATTTTGTGAAAATCCAAAACATTTTAGAAGATGCAACTTGGGAGCCTGCCAGATCCATCAAGAAATTTCCTTTCTTTTGCCTTGACTACAATACTGATTTTATAATGGGGTATAATTGTTAAGGTCCAACCCATTATAGAAAAGCCTTTTATGGTGTACTCTCGTAGGACTAAAAAGGGAATGAACAGAATACCTGTGGTGGGGGGAACTGAGTTAGTTAGAGGAAAGATAATATGTATGCAAGAGTTTGTTATAAAAAGGGAGGGATAATCATGTTGGGACACTAGGAGATTCCAGCAGTGGAATTGGTAGTCGAGACTACCAAGCTGACTAGGGGGAGCTTGCCTCTCATTTGTGAACATTTCTTTTCCTATTCTGTGCAAGTTGCTATTATTTTTTCATTCATTGATAACAGAGACCAATTAGAATACTAACCCAGTTTGCACCCTCACTTCCAAGATCTTGTACAATCAAGTGGAGAATGTTAACATCATTTCTATTATTGGTAGTGAATGAAATAAAAACCCCATGGTCCTCGGACTATTAAGTCATTAATATAGTCTATTCAACATGAAATACATTCTAGAACATGTATATTTCCAGGTAACTAAGCATTCAAAGTTCCTAGTACTTGACACAGTAAGTGGGTCCACCAAAAGAATGAAATGCTAAGCTATTAATCATAAACAATAATAATAATAATAATAATAATAATGATGATGATGATGATAAATACTTCAATATTAGTGAAGAACACCAAGCAACCCTAGCATATCCACAAGAATTGGATAGGTTTTCATCACTAGTAAAGAATTTTCTGCTAATGAATATAACTAATTCCAGTCATCATAATGAGCAATGTTGAAAATTTAAAATAAAAATTAGAACTTGCATTTGATACACTTTTTTTTTGTTTTGTTTTCAATAATAAAATGTTCTACAATTCAGTTCTTACATGAGAATACATGTTACAAAGTTAAAATTGTGACAGAAAAGATAGATGTGCTACTGGCTTTTTATGTATGACTCATATGAAAAAACAATATAGTTTTCAGGGACCAAATTTTTAGGGTTAAATATGTTTTTAGTCCCTATACTTTGAGGCGATTTTGGTTTTAGTCCATTTTCAAACTATGGTACAATTTAGTCCTTCAACTTTAGAAAACTCTGGTTTTAGTCCTTTTTACCAAATTTTTTTAACTTTATTTATTGTTTCAAACGCGTTTCTCAGTTAACATTGAAGTAAAAATGTGTCAAACAGTGTAAACAATCCAAATGCTATGATAAAACGTGCTTGAAACAACAAATAAAGTTAAAAAAATTTGGTAAAAAGGACTAAAACCAGAGTTTTCTAAAGTTGAAGTACTGAATTATACCATAGTTTGAAAATGGACTAAAACCAAAATCGCCTCAAAGTATAGGAACTAAAAACATATTTAACCCAAATTTTTATTTTAACAAAAAAAAAAATTATCTACCAGAGAAGCAGAAAATCTGAGGGGGAAGCATAGAAATAAATATTAGACAGCATCTAAAACCTCAGAAGCAAGAAAGAAGAAAAGGGATGACTAAATAAGTGTGGCTGACTACATAAGAAAGCCTCAAGCCGTGTTCCAAAACTTTGAATGCCATTCAACATACAGCATTTTTGAAAATCTAGACCACGAATTTTAATATAAAGGAACACAAAAAAATATTTTGAACAACTCAAAATTGTTAATCAATGAATCAAATTTGTTATAATTTGACTCGGTTTCCCAAGATCTTCCCTGTTTCATTACAGTGGTTATCTTAAGTATGATATTGTATTTCGGCCAAAAGCAATTAAGCTAGATTACAGAGTAGAAGAGGGGCCAAGAACACGTCAATCCATACCTTCTCTTTTGCCCATCCAAAAGCAAAGTTATAGATCTCACGGAATTTCTCTGGACAGTGAAAAACAGTGAAAATATTTCAGTGACCTTTTAAAAATTGCTGGAGATAATTTCTAGTGACAAATGAATTATAAATTATATGACTAAAGCCAAGGGTGAGTTATAGATCTGACTGAATTTCTCAAGACAGTGAAAAAACAGTGATAATGTTTCAGGGACTTTCTAAAAATTGCTGGAGATAATTTCTAGTGACAAATGAATTATAAATAAAGTATGACTAAAACCAGTTTTGAACAGTGATAATAATACTATTGCCCATACGTTCATCTTTCAGCTCAGAGCGCATATATGGTATCTTTTCTTGGAACTTCTCCAGAGAATCAATCCTGCAACAAATTTTTAAGGTCAACTGAGACAGGTCTCTTCAGAAAAATAAATAAATAAAAAATAAAAAATTACAAAATCACAAAACATACATACCCCAAAGATTGTAATCCTTCAATAAACTCCTTCTTCGAAAACTCACACATGGTGCCAGCCTTCATGTGCCATGAAAGAACTAACTGAAAATGTTCAACATTCCTAGTTACCTATAGCATTATCAAACCATCTACATACACTCATTGTGCAACCAAGTTTGCTTTAACACATTTAATTCTATTTTCAATAATTATTCATTTAATTATAAACTTTTCATTTACAAGTATTGTATATTTAGTTTCCATCGTACAGGAACCAATCATCACCCAGTTACACAGATCAGCCGGTATTATTATTCTTTTCTTTCTTTCCTAGAAACAGTCTTACCTTGTTCTAGCTAATATTTGTCAGCTCTTAAATTTAGAGCTTTTTCATGAAGGAAAATAACTGATGGTGAAACAAAATGTAGATTGAATTTGGGTGTTGTTCCTCTGTTGTTCCTTCAAAATACACTGATGTACATTGAATTTGATATTTTAAAATATATTAAAAACATTTTTTATATACTAAACAAAATCTTGATGGGGCAGCAGAGGGACGGCGTCCAAAAACCAGTAGAGAATCTATACTCCATCTCTGCATTCCATCTATCATAACTTAATAGCCACGCACATATAACTAGCAAGAAAATAAAGGCAACCTTGAATAACCATAATTACTTCCAATATTTTCACAATAATCATCCTCATTAAGTGAGTGGTTGTAATTTCGATAATCACTCACTATTTAAATAGCAGTCTTTTATAGTTACATACGATTACAGGAAAGAAACCCAAACAATTAGCACGATGCAGAAATGAAATAATGTTTGAATCATATCCATACCATTACTATATCTTGAGGATCCACCTGCAAAGGAAAATTAGACTCAAATATCAATTAGACTTCAAACAAAAACTATCTTAACCTTGTGAATGAATCAAAACTCAAGACTGGAAATTGATAAATCAAGACATGGATAAAATTACTGTGCATTCAGAGGCAAATAACCTGGATATCATTGCACAGGAGAGTGATGCCATCTACCAAAATCATATCAACATATGGATCTGTATAGAAATTAGTGCAGTAAAGGATTAGAAGACAGGCATAATATACAATGGTCTAATAATTGGTAACCATATGCGTTTTGGCCAAAATATAAACTGTTTTGACCAAATTCTTTCATGTAAGCTCACGTGCAAAAGTTATTGGATATCATATCCAACATACTTTATGCTCAGGTAAGGGGACAGCAACATTGGGGAATTGATTCTAATTTCCATGATATACTCTATGAATTCTTCCAAGTTTAATTAAAAACAAGTAATTAACTTTAAATAGGAAGGAAACATTCATGTTTTTCAAAATAACACCTATGTAGCCTAATTTACTTGTTACTCACTAGGCGCAACCTCAAGTAATAGAAAAATTCTTCATGGTTGAAAAGAATTTTATACAAAATACACCATATTTAGTCATCTTTCGTGTTTCCATACCAAAGGTTATTGTGCTCTACCAGACCACTTAAAAGCTACCAATGTCTCAAATATATTTCCACGTCCGTTTACTAACCTTTATATCTATTGTATAGCTCCTCTAAGTGTCTAGAATCAGTAAATGTTTTAAGCTGGGGTTGGCTATAAAAGAAATCAAATGCTCCTTCAATATGCCAATCACTAGCCTTCAGAGCCTGCAATGCTGTTTTCTCACTGAAAATGACAATGAAAATAGTTTTCAAATATGTTAGAAGTTAAGGATGCAATTGACCTGCATCATATAAATTCAAAAGGCAATGCCCACAAATAAAAATAAATAAAATAAAATAAAAGTTCAGCTGAAGCAAGAAACAAATATTAAGTATAATTGATATAAAACTATGCCCAGAATGATCACAGCTTCCCTGTCAATGTCAGGCAAAGTGAACTTGAAACATCTTCAGATCAAAAATAGAAACATACATATGCCCACTTAGTGTGCTCAAACAAAGATTGAGTGCCTATAAATATGTTTCTGTTTTTTATCTAAAAATGTTTTAGGTTCCTTGGATTGAAAAATCCATCGTCTATTCCTTAAGGACACATGATATTAAAAGCAGCATAGTTCAACTACACACTATTTCTAAAATCACATCTCAATTGCAATTTAAAACCTTTAAATGAAATAATAAAATAAAAAAAAAAATAAATAAATAAAAACTGATAGGCAGCTCTAAGATCACCTGGCTCCAGTTATTGTTATGAACTGCTGGAGTTTGTCGCGATGACCTCTCCCCAATTTGTGCTGTAGCTCAAATAAGAACAACAAATTAGGCTATATTATCATGACCCATATCACAGTACACATCATAAACAAGTTCAAATCTAATATCTAACACGTCTTAAAATATCTCAATAATCATTACAACATCCAAGTCTTTACATTCCAAAAGCCAAAAAGAAATTTTCAAACCGGTTAAAAGGGAGACGCAAAGGTTATGATGACAAGAAACAATTCTACATGAATATATAACCAAAAATAATCACAACCTATGGATAGAGAATTTGTGTAACTACAGAGCTAAAATCAAATTGAGACGCGAAGAGAACAGAAATCGAAGAAGATAGGAAAATAGACCATTGCCGATGGTGGAGAAAATCCCAAAACGAAAAGATCTCAGAGGCCGAGAGAGAAAAATTAGGGTTTTGGTGGAATTGAAATTTGGTTCAGAATGGGATTTGAAAGAGATGAAGGTGAAATGTGAGTTTTGGTTCTCCCTCAGTCAGGAGTGGACCCTACTAACCCCGCCGAGGAGAGAGAATAATGTTGCCAATTGGTGTCCACGGGGTTCCTTCTGAATACAAAGTTTGGAAAATTTTACCCAAATAATCCCTTTTCTAGAAAATTTATATGAAAATACTTGCAGTAATTACCATTTACTTATAATAGAAATTAGTAATCAGAATTTATCATCTATAATAATTAATAATGAAATTTTAAATTTAGAATTATTGTTTGGAATAAAAAATTTATCTTCTGTTTACTTTTATATTTATTAATTAAACTTTTAGTTCTCATTACATAAAAAAAAAGCTACCTATCAAAATAAAGATGGACATGTTTTTTACTTTCTTTTACTTTTTTGTGCATTTTTGTTTTTATTAACAAACATTTTTCAATATTTAAAAAGCCTGTTAAAATTAGATGTGGGTGAATAAAACTGGATTGCACTGTACTATTTAGTTTAAAAATTAGTATAAAAATTCATCTTTTTTTCAATTGAAATTTATTTTAATATTTATTTTATTTTATTTGTAAGTATCTTGCAAATTAATTTTTTAATTATTTGATGTTATAACTTTTTATTTTATTTATATTTCTTTTATTATTATGAGTATGAAACTTATTTTATTTTTTATTTATTTATTTCATTTTATTAATAAAAATATATACATCATACTCTAATACAAAATATATATATATATATATATATATATATATATATATATATATTTTATATGTAACTTAAAAAATATAAAAATATAAATTACGTTCTTTATTTATATCCGTCGTTATATATTGATCGATAAAAAAATATAAAAATTTATGATAAAAAATTTTGTCTTAAAAAATTAATTATTAATCTTTTTACGTGAATAGTTTCTTTTGATTAATATTTTATTATTAAATAATGTTTTCTTGACAAAACGAAATAATTGTAGAACTAGAGAAAAAGAAAGAATAAAAACATTTCTCACAGTTAACTAAACTGAAACTAACTCAACTGAACTTTTAGGAAAAGTAGATCAGTTGTTTTTAATACAATATAGTACAGTTAATAATTTTTGTCCAGTATATACCAGTTATTTTTGTCCCGCCCTAATTAAAATTTGAAACTCCTTTTTGTTAAATAGTTATAATCATGGTATGTAAAACAAAAAATAAATTATTTATAACTATCATATAATATATATATATATATATATATATATATATATATATATATATATCATAAAATTATAATTTCTTTTGATAAAAGTTCATAAATGTTAAACATAATTATAACATTACAAAAATTAATAAAGAATTATATTTATTTTTTATAATTTAATATAAACGTTATTGATAGATAGTTTTATTATAATAATTAATAGTTTATTATATTTTTGTTATCTATAAAGAGGATTGATTTTATAAGTGTTTTATAACTATTTTTAGTGTACATGTTTTTTACCAATCTTACTTTTACTAGTATAAAATATTTTACTATTTTATTTTTTAAATTGTATAATTATTTTTTAAAATTTAATTAGCTACCTACAACAAAAACTATATATAATAAAGTTATAAAAATTATTTCTTTTATTTTTTTTATAATAATTATGATAAATTAATTTTGTATTATCATAATAAAAAAAACACATATATACTAATAAAAGATTATTATAAGAAAAGTGATGTAATTCCTTTATTTCTATCTTGATTTTTAAACATATTTCAAACGAAGGTTTAATTGTTTCTTTTGTCCCCAGTTTGATTGAAGTGTGTCAAATTCGTTCCCCTTTTAGAAAAATGTCAATTTCGTTCTCATATAGAAAAAATTTGTGTCAATAAAGTTATCTTCGTTAAAAATCATTGCTTTCAAAACTCGCTTTATCCACTGCAAAATCAGGGATCGGACCCATGAAGTGGTTATTATTCAAAACTCACTTTAAGTTTTTAACACCATTGGTTTGTTTTTAACGGAGATGACTTGATTGACACAATTTTTTTCTATATGAGGACGAAATTGACATTTTTCTAAAAAGGGAACGAATTTGACACACTTCAACCAAACTGGAGGCAAAAGAAGCAATTAAACCTCAAACGAATGAGATTAAACCTCAAACGAATGAGACAAGTATGACTTTACACCTTATAATATATAGTTATTTAATACAATAATAATGAAAAAAAAATGATGTTCTTATGATGTGATTACAATACAAAGTAGTTTGAACACTCGTCGGTGTTTTTTTCTTTTTTCTTATAAGCTTAATACCTCTTTTGGTTCCTACTTTTATGGGTTTGGTTCAAAATGATCCTACCTTTTAATAAAGTTCAGTAAGTCCCCATAATTTGTTAAAATTGTTCAGTCTAATCCTTTTCGCTTACGCCGTTAAAGTCATGTGAGGAAGAAAAGGTGACTGATTAGTCTGAACAAGCCAAAACTGCTAATCAAACCAAAGCCCTTATCCTATAGCGAAGTACATGGAGGAGAAGCACAAGTTGGTGCTCCCCGCAAATTTCAAGAAGATTCTAGGTCTACAATTGAAGAACCAAACTGCAAAGGGAAAACTCGTGAAGATCAAGGCTTCGTACAAGTTATCTGAAACCACAAAGAAAGAGAAGGAGACGAAGGCCAATGCTGAGAAGGCCAAATAGCCCAGGTCCATTAGGTCTCCGTCCAAGAGGGCCAGGAAGGCCACCGATACGGCATCTTGGAGAACAGAGGGTATGGCTGGGACGGTGACGGTAGCGGAGGCATTACCGACGGGAACGGTTTTGGAGAAGGTGGCGGTGGGGAATGAAGTGAAGCCCAAACATTAAGTCATTATAAAATTTTTGAAGTATGTACATAGTGTAACATGCACGAATTCATCAAACTTCACAGCTCCGTAAGGTTGCGCCACGGTGACATTTGCACCGTTAGGTTTTTAACAGAGTAAGCGAAAAGGACCGGACTGAACACTTTTGAACAAATTTTGGGGGCTTACTGAACTTTTTTAAAAGGTAGGATCATTTTGAACCAAACCCATAAAAGTAGGGACCAAAAGAGATATTAAGCATTTCTTATAATAGTAAGCAATACAATACTGAAGCTTGAGAGAATTTATTTTCTCTTTTGCTCTTCTCTTCTCTTTTTCTTTTCTTCGGCTCAGATGTATTTTTTTTCTTGAGCTCTTCCTTTCTTTTCTTCTCTTTTGAATGCTTGTAGGATGGATATTTCGTTGTAAGTTTTTCACTTGATTAATATTATCCTCTTAAGTTGTCCTTTTGAGCTATCCTTTTAAGTTCTTCTATTTAAAGGCTTCATGGATATATGTCCATTAAACTGAGCTTTTAGCCTTGATACTTGTGCTTTCGCTTTCTTCTTTGCTCAACAGCCATTGGGTAAGTCAACTTGTCAAAGTAGGCATGCTTTTTTAGTACTTTGCTTGAAGTAGGTTGTATGTTGTCTTTAGGTATGACTTCAAGTGAATAACATTCTATGAATATCTCCTTTGTCTCTAACGTCCACTTTTTGATATTTGATCTATAGCTCTATGGGTGCGTGTAGAATAACTTATCTACAAGAGTAGAGTAAATTGTGCATGCAGCAGATACGTCTTTTCTTATCACTTTTGTTGTTTTTGAATGTTGATCATTTCATGCCATTTAATGCTTGCTCAGAATAACAAAGTGTCTTTTGATTTTCCACCGTTAGGTAGCATTTTACAATTGAGCTCTTTTTTAAAGATATAAAGCGTTGTATAGAGACTTCATCGTTGGATGAAGTATTGCTTAAGCTCATGGTATCGTTTAGTCAAGTAAACACTTTTTTTGGTTTTGTCTCTTCTTAGACAGATAACATTTAGCTTGTTTCAGCTTTCTTTTATATTTTAGTCTTTTATGTCTTTTAGTTTGTTTCGTCAAAGACATTATCTTAACATGTTTTGTTTTTGAGAGTTATGTTAAATACCTTTTTTAGGTAGGCATCAAACGTTTAACTTCAACTCTCTTAGAAGTTTTAAGCGTAATAGTGTTTAGCCATGCGTCTAGGTGGTTTAACTTATATGTTTATCTATTACCTAAGATCCTAAGCGTTTTCCTACTTTTCTAAGTCATGGATTATAGTTTTAAGTTCTTGTGTAGGTTTCCTATGTTTGGGGATTCAAGTTCTAGGTCTTGTATTTTCACCCTAAGTTGCTTTCAGATTATTATCCTATTTCAATGTTATTTGATTAAACTTCAAAACATGAGAGCGTTTAGGTACATAGACGATTTTGTCTTAACACTTCCTTAGTTAAAGATAATCGTTTAGCTTGGAGAGTTCTTGTATTTTGAAATAAAAGCACATTTGCAGGCTTTTATAAGAATAACAAAGTGCTCTCAACAAGTCCTAAATGACCCCTCTAAACTTTTTAAACACTCCAAACGCACCTTAGACCACAATTACTAAAAATCACTATCTCAGTTCCTCTCAAAATACCTAAATTCCTCTATTTTCACTTAGGCTTCTGTTCAACACAAACATAACAGTTTTAATACCCCAAGTGCTCCCAACCTGCCCAATTTAAAACAACAAGGCTCATCCAAAACAGATCACCACAGTGCATTACCGGTTCACAAATTTAACATCATAGCATATGGACTTCAAGCCACCAAAATTTAACATTAAGCCTAAACGGCATACTCATTCAATTTAATTCATATTCAGTACATCAAGTTTCACAATCTTCACAGTTTCAGTTTAAAGCCACTCAACATGCTCCAAATAGAGAAAGAAATGTAACAGTACAACAGGTTTAAATATACCAAAGAGTCACATCATAAAATCACTTTTATAAAAAGGCCTAGCTCCCCTTACCTGGAAATTTTACAATTCTATACCAAAGCTTGGTTCTACAGTACCCCAGGTCACACCGAACTTGGACTGCACCCTACAG
The DNA here is from genome assembly GCF_000741045.1 of Vigna radiata var. radiata. Lineage (NCBI taxonomy): Eukaryota > Viridiplantae > Streptophyta > Magnoliopsida > Fabales > Fabaceae > Vigna > Vigna radiata. The sequence goes on along the minus strand of NC_028355.1, from coordinate 28,880,608 downwards.
ATCACATAATTGTGATCAAGAATAGTTCTTAGAGCTACTGTTGATCAGAGATTAAAAGGACATAAACGAAAGGCACATACATCAATAAAACTGTTGCATGCTCAAAACCTTAGAAGCATAAGGAAAGGGAGAAACTACTTATCGGCGAAATAATGAGAACCCAATCGGTTCAAGTCAAAGCTCTCGACTCCGGGAACGCATGGACGCCATCTAAACGAAAATGCACTGGTTGAATCAGTGTGGAGATTAGAGAAAAGGTAGAAGACAGTGAAGAAGATGAGTTCTAGAGAGATAAGCGAAAATGATTTTAACTTTTTCTAAAACTTTTATAAAATTGTTTTTATTTTTAATAAAGTTCCTTCTCTCTTTCTTATTACGTTTATGTCTCATCTTCTTTTAAAATATATTATATAATTAAATCTAGGTTCTTATAATACTTATATAAACTAAATAAAAAATAATATTTTTCTTAATGTCCATAATAGATTTTGCAAATAATAAAATAAAAAATTATTAATAACCCAATACGAATAGACTAAATATACTCTTATAAGAGGTAAAATCTCATGGAGATGAAGTAAAACAGTTACGGACTCCTGTTTTTCTAGTAATCCATGAAAAGGTGATGTTTGATTCCTTAAGAAATAAGTCTTCTAGAATAATAACATGAGTTATATAGGATTTATCTAATACGCATTTTCGGTTCTCCTAATTTTAGTGCTTCTTGTCACTCTGAGATCAAATCAAGGAAAAAGACGCGGGTCTACGTGTTGCCACGTGTGCTCTTAAGATGATTATATATATCACCCTTCTTTTCCTCCTTTCCTACCTCCCTGTAACTAGGAAAACAGTTATAACTCACATTATATCAACCCAAACCAAAACAGACTCTCAGATAAAGGAATATGGAGGAGAGTGGTGGCGGACCCCGCCCAAGGGAACCGCTTCTGGTGACGGCGGAGGAAGAGGTTGCAAAAGCTTCCTGGAGACTTAACTTGAAAGAGTTTCGTTTGCCAAGCCAAATAGATGATCATCAACACAAACGATGTTTCACTTTTCAGAGTCTTCTTCGTAAGCCAAGTGAGACCATTCTTTCTTCTTGTGGTTTGCTAAAGATGGTGTTGTGTTGGATTGTGATCACTCTGTTTTTGTACACTTACTATCTTGCGTGTTGGGTCTGTTTTTCTCTCTACTGTTACAATGCCTGTGTTGAATCCTGCCAATTGAGGCTGTTGTTTTTGCGATGAGTGTGTTTTGTTTTCTATGATGTTTTTGAATTGTAAAAATCGATGTAGTTGGAGAAATTGTTTTTGTAATTATTTTTTTGTTGGTTATTATGGTGGGAATCTTTCGATAAAGACAGAGTTTTTTCCTTGTGAATGTGTATCTTTGGTGGTGCTTGCGTTTGATTACTGTGATAAAATCCCATTTTTTTATAATAAGTCAATAGTACACATGGATTTTTTATTGATAACTGTTACTATTATTAGAGATAGATACTCCATTTATCATATAAAGAATCATTACTTTCTGGTTAGAATATCTTAACTTGATTATATGGGTAAAAATTACTATTATTAGATATAGATACATCATATCTTTTATTATTTCTTTCACGTTAGAATCTCTTGTACTTGATTATTCCACTCCTAATCGAAAGTTTCTAAACCATAAGCAATCATGAATCTTCATCTCCTTAATGTCTTCTCAAATGACATGAAACTGCGTCCTGTTTGGATTTCAGATCATTCTTTTATACCCTCTGTGTTATCTTTTCTCCAAATATTAAATAAGAGTTGAATAAAGTACTTGATAAAAGTTGACTGTTCACATAAAGTTTAAAATTTTAAATCTTTAGTTAAAAAGGGCTTAGTAAATGGTGATTTGAAAATGTTGTTACATTAATGATTATTACTTAAATTAAGTTCAGAGAGAATTCATCATTAACATGTTTCAGTTAAATCCATATTCTCTAGTTTATGGATTTGCAAACATACTCCCTAACCCCTCTGTTAAATTTGTGTGTTTCAGGGAAGACACGCAAAGTGGCAGAATATTACAAGCAGCAGGAGAGACTCCTTGAAGGATTTACTGAGATGGAGACTATGACTGAAACGGGTGGTTTCCCTGGAGCTCTATCTCAGGTTTGATTGTTCTATCACTAGTATTCACTCCTTATTTTTTATACATAGAGCAGCACTGACCATTTTTGACAATAATCTCAGTGAGTTTATGACTTTCCGTTAAACTTGATCATCGCAAACACTTGCAGATAGATTTGGTAAAATATTGGAAGAGAACTATACTAAATGTGCATTCCAAATGTTTGTCAGGATGAACTTAAGCAACTAGCAAAGAGTGAGAGGATGGCAGTTCATGTCTCAAATATTTGTAACTTGGTGCTGTTTGCAGCAAAGGTTTACGCCTCAATTGCGAGCAGATCATTGGCAGTCATTGCCTCAACCATGGATTCTCTCTTGGATCTCTTGTCAGGGTTTATACTGTGGTTTACAGCTCATGCCATGAAAAACCCAAATCAATATCACTATCCAATTGGAAAGAAACGCATGCAACCATTGGTAACATCTTATTTAAACTGTTTTTCACTAACTGCAACCTTTTATATAATGTGAAGATAATGAGAATAGCAATAATTGGTTATATAAGATACTTTGAAAATAGTCATTGCATGGTTTGTTGATGCAGCTACATGCTGATATGATTTCCTGTGCAGGGTATCATTGTATTTGCATCAGTGATGGCAACCTTGGGGTTGCAGATTTTGATTGAATCTGCCCGGGAACTTATTTCCAAAGTAATTGAGACAAAATTTTGTTCTTCTTTTTTCCCGTAATCATTATCTCAGACACAGTTTTAATTTCTGGCGTTATTCTTGTTCTTACAGTCTAAGCCTGACATGGATCCAACAAAACTCCATTGGATGATCGGGATTATGGTGGGTGTGACTATAGTGAAGTTCATTCTTATGGTCTACTGCCGAAGATTTGAAAATGAAATCGTTAGAGCATATGCACAAGATCACTTTTTTGATGTCATTACTAATTCTGTTGGATTAGCTGCTGCTGTTTTAGCTGTTAAGTTCTACTGGTGGATTGATCCAACAGGAGCTATTATTGTGAGTTTATAACTACATCTTCAGTTTTTATTTTGTTTTCTACTTGGAGCCAACTGCGTGATTGAACTACTAATGATACCATGAATGTGTGTTAATGCAGATAGCATTGTATACAATTAACACATGGGCAAGGACAGTGATTGAGAATGTTTGGTCACTCATTGGAAGGACAGCACCACCTGATTTTCTTGCCAAGTTAACTTACCTCATATGGAATCACCATGAGCAGATCAAGCACATAGATACTGTTAGAGCATACACCTTTGGTGCACATTACTTTGTGGAAGTTGACATTGTCTTGCCAGAAGACATGGTTCTTCATCTAGCACACAACATTGGTGAGACACTCCAAGAGAAGCTAGAGCAACTTCCAGAAGTTGAAAGGGCTTTTGTGCACATAGATTTTGAGTTCACTCACAGGCCAGAGCACAAGACAATGGTGTGATGATATGCCATTGAACAATGATGGCATAGCTTAGATTTTCCAAATCTCTTGGTTATTTCATTGAAGCCAAATAGCATAGTTTTTCTTTCTGATGTTTATAGTTTCTGATTCCTCTAAATCATACTTCTTATGTGGTTCACTCAAAACAACGTAATAATATATATTTAGTCCTTATACTTGGTTTGACTCAAAATAATTAAGTATTCTAATTAAAAAGTGATATAAAATATACTTTAGTTCATATCAATAATAAATATATCCTAATTTTAGCATACTATATCCTAATTTTAGCATTTGGATAATGATATTTTAACAATTGTTTTTTAATTACTTTTTGATAATAGAATACGTGTTTCTATTTTATTAGTCTGTTTGAATTTATTTTAAAAGAATATTTAAAACGAATAATCACAAATTATCATGAATTGTTAAAAAGTTGTTAAAAAATTTTAAAAAGACTTTTTCCCTAAACGAAAATAATAACGTTTTCATCCAAAATCAAATATGCAGGAACGAAGTGCACTATTTGGTCATTTTCCGTATACGTATGATTCCGTAATAAAGGTAAAATTAATTGATACGTAATGTATTCTGTTATGAAGGGAAAATTAATTGATACCTAAGGTATTCCGTTATAAAGGTGAAATAACTGATACCTAAAGTGTTCTGTTTTTTATAAGAGGGCTTACGGAAAATACAAACAAAAGAATGTAGAGTGTTTGATCCTGCACCTCCAAGCATTTCATGCTGCACCTCTAAATTTTAATAAAATTCCAATTTTAACCCTAATTAAAAAGGTATTTTAATTTTTAAAAACGGTTTAATCTTTAAAGGTGGTCAAAGATTCCAGTGCAGCAGATTGAATTTCAGAGGGAGAGAGAGAGTGATCATATTGAATTTCATAGGGATAGAGAGAGTGTGGTTTTTATGCATGGGAATTCACTCTCACAACACCATTATCTTTCCCAGCATCCTTCCTCTCACAGCACCATTACCCAGCATCCCTCATATCCTTTCTCAAGCCTTTTTACTCTTTTTTCTCCTTCTCAAAGACTACAGTCAGAGAACACAACCTAAAATTTATATTTTTCCAGCACAGCAGCCACCATTGTCATCCTCGCAAGCAAGCTTTTTTTTTTTGCAACGGAGGTACAAAAACACTGAACTCACACTTGATTCTTCGGATTTGATTTTCCTTTCTTTGTTGTCTTGTGCACACTCTCATTTTAGCATTTTAGTTTCTTCTTTGCTGTGTGTTTCCCAGTGTTTCCCAGACTCGTCTTTTTCTTCCTCCAATTTTCTTCGTGGTTCAAACGTTCCAGGTTGGTTCGTGGTTTTAATTTTTTTTGCTGCTTTTTGCATGTTTCTAGCATGTCTATAAACTAGATATATAGATGGGATGATTAGAAATTTTTTAAATTTGTCCGATTTCATTTATCTATCCATGCTTCACTGATATGGGAAACCGATACAGCCAGCATCGGATCTCAATATCCGATGTAGGCGGTATCAGTTTCCCATATCGATACATGCCTAATGCGTTTTTTTTTTATTTTGTTTTAAGATTTCATTTTATTTATTTTTGGTTGTTTTTATTTGAAATGAATTGTTTGATTTAAAATATTTTATTATTTAATTNTTTTTTAAATAATTTATTATTTAATTGTTTTATTTTAAATAGTTTATTATTTAATTGTTTTATTTTAAATAATTTGTTATTTAATTGTTTTATTTTGTTTTATTTTAAATAGTTTATTATGTATATTAATATTTGAATTCATTATTTTATGTTATAATTATTTTAAATATCATGTTTTAATTATTTTAAATATTATGTTATAATTATAATAATTCTTCATG
>NC_028355.1:28872275-28873797 GCF_000741045.1 Vigna radiata var. radiata | reverse complement strand
TTTTTGTATAAAACAAACCTATTTAAATAATATTAATAAAACAATATGCAAAAATATGAAACATTCGTAACAATTATTTTTCACCAATTACATATTATATGATTATATTATAAATTCACAAAAATTACCATAAACTTAAATATAATTATAAAATAATAAAATCATAAGTAATATAACTAAAATTTGTTATAAATGCCTGTATCTTGAAGAAACAAATCGCAGTGCTTCAGCACAACTAATTCAATTTTATCGGATTTCCACATCCGATTTGTATTTAGTATTCTCTTAAAAAATCAGTTTTATTAATTTTAATAAATCCTTGAAATTAATTTATATTCATTTTAAATTATATAATTACATTATAAATTGATACAAAATCATATATAATTTTAAAATTAATTAAAAACTAAAAAAATAATTAAATAAATATATTATTAAACTTTTATATAAATTAATAAACATTTTCGAATTTTCATATCTGAATATATGATTATCGGAAATCCATATCCGACAATTTCATTTTAAGTTTTTTTATACAAAATTAGTTTTATTCATTTTAATATAATCATAAAATTATTTTTTACTAATTACAAATTATAAAATATATTATAAACTAATACATAAAATTAGAAAAAAAATTGAAACTGATATAAGAAGTTTTAAAAAAAATTAAACTAATATAAAAATATTTAATGTAAACTTGTGGAAAATATTTAAAATGTGAATGTATGTCCACATTGATATCGGATATCCAGATCTGAGAATTAGTGCATCGGAAATCCACATCTGAGTTTTTATGCATCGGATATCCAAATCCGATGATATGTTAATCGGATATTCATATCCGATTCACACATGTTTTCGTTATGCAAACATTCTAACTAAAATTAAATACCTCTCCTCTCTTAATATCAATACAACGAAGAACAGAACATGCAAACAGATTTAAAAAAAATGTTAACCATGCATCAGCTATATCAATCGAAGCAGGAAGATGCAAACAAATTTTAAAATAAATACTAACCTCTAACGCACAAAATGAGCTAATAGGAAGAAGCCGATATTGCACCACAAATGAAACAATTCAACTTACACTCAACAATCCTTCAGAAATATATATAACCAACACTCATTACTTACAAAGTACAAAACCTCAAGCGAGTTGTATTTCAAAGATGGAGGGGTGTAGGGTTTGTTTATAAAGATGAAACACTATGCTGGAAATGAGAGAGTGCGGGAGTGGGGTGCAGAAGTGGTATGCTGGAAATGAGAGAGTGCAGGAGTGATGTAGGGGTGTAGAGTCAGGGGGTGCAGGGTCAAGGGTTGCAGAAGTCAGCAAAATGTATGCTTACTGATTGGAACAAAATGGAGGTGGTCTCAATGCTAGCATAGAAATTCACACTAATCAAAATATTAAACTTTTAAACTATTAATTAAATAAGGGTATTTTCGGAAATTGGAGGTGCATGATGAAATACTTGGAGGTGCAGGATGAAACACTCAAGAATGTAAACCTAGATAA
>NC_028355.1:28854355-28871516 GCF_000741045.1 Vigna radiata var. radiata | reverse complement strand
TAGTTTAGTTAAAATTAGTGTACTTTAAAATTTAGTTAATAGTTTAGTTAGTGCAATTTACAATTCAGTTAATAGTTCAGTTACTGTAGTTTACAGTTCAGTTAGTGTAGTTTACAATTCAGTTAATAGTTCAGTTCAGTTCATACTGTAATTTAGTACAATTTAGTATAGTTCAGTTCAGTTTGATAAAACAAAAAACAGTTCAGTTTGTCTAAACTGTTTTACAGTTCAGTTCAGTTTTTAGCTGTGCAGTATAGTTCAATTCGATTTGTCCACCGCTAATTATAGCATAAGATAGATAAATTTTTTAATCAAGTCCCTATTGAAATATAACACGTGTCATTTTTAAAGTTTTGTTAATTCAAACCTCTTCAATTAATTACATATATTATTTATAATTTAAATATTGCTTTTACTACATTTTTGGATTTTACTTGAATTGACTGAACTCTCCATATATTTTATAATTTTCAATAACTCTTTTTAGAATATTTCAATTTTAATTTATGTTTTATGTTTTGTGCTGCTTTAACATATAAGCTGACGGTTATATATATTAAAATTAAATAATATTGGTACTTATTCATGGACTCAAGTAAGATTACAAATTGAAAGTTGATATTCAAATACTTATTTATTACTTAACCTCATTAACCAAAAATAAAAAGTTTATAAATGCAAACTAATATAAAAGAAAATACTCATTCAATACTTAATTATTTTTTAAAAGTATTGAAGAGTATTTTATAAGTGAATTTCTCTCTTTAGAATAAGTCAAAGTTCATTCACAAAACTTTTATTTTTCTTGTGTTGCTCTTCATTTGATTTGGTTTATGACTCCTCTTTTTTAGTTATTTTTGTTTTGAAATAACTATTTTTTTTCTTGAGGTTATGGATTGTACTATTGACAACATCACTTCCTTGAATGCTTTGAATCACTCTTAATAGTCTTCGGAAAGAATGCATACTTATGTTAAGAGTGCAATACATGCTTATGTTAGAAGTACCTTCTAAAAGAATATATATATTTAAGTCACAAAGTATCTTATTGAGAGAATACTTGAATGAGATAAGCCAAAAGTAGTTCAGGATTGAAAGAATACTTAGGTTGAATCAGGAGTGACTTGTTGAAAAAATTCTTAGTTAAACTAAGAATGGCTTGTGAAAGAACACTTGGTTGAATCATAAGTGAACTTTTAAAAGAACCCTCTAGAGATTACTAAGGAGTGACTATGAACCCATATAATACTTACATTGTACTTCTAAGTTTTAATTTACTTAGTGGAACTCAATCAATCGATTGAGAATTGGACCTGGTTTACTCGGTTAGACAAACCAATATAAAAATATAGTGTGTATTATCTCATCTTCTTTGTCTTTTATGGTTCATGTTATTTTTATGTATTTTAAGTTAGAAGGTAGTCTTTTCAAGAATATGTACAATCAAAACATTTTATAATAACCAAATAAGTTAAGTTTTAAACCTTTATTTGATACATTTTATCAGACGATGTAGTTACTAAACTAATTTCTTAATATATAAAATTATCTTTTGGATATTTCACCACTGCAAAAACGCTGTTTAACGTCACCCAATAGACGTCGGTTTGTTGATAATCCTACGTATATTAGTGGACGGTGGCATTATCGTAAATAGCTTGGTAAAGTAGACGTCAGTTTCCAAACAATGCGACGTCTATGATATTGTAGACGTCCCAACTACTGCAAACATACGTCTAATGGCCCGAGGTAGGTCAGAAGACAGTCCCGTGATGTCGGTGTTCACGGGGGGGCGACGTCTATAGGGTTGCAATTAATGTTTTCACCTAATTCCTAGGTGCTTAGACGTCGCTTAGTCAACAGGCGACGTCTACGGCCTGAATGGAAGGCGGGAAGATAAAAAGTCTTCAATTTAGACGTCGGGGATCTGTGTACGCGACGTCTATGTGCCTGTAATTAATTAGATTCACCAAATTCGAGGGCCATAGACGTTGGCTAGAAGGGGCACCGACGTCTATGTGCCTGTAAGTAATGATGTGCATCATTATAGACATCGACGCCCCATCACAACTGTCGTCAACATCCCTGACAAGAAATCAAATGTCAATCGTTTCAGCTTCCTAGACGTCGGTTCCCATTGTTACCGACGTCTAGTGGGATTCAAAAGGTCAGTTGAAAAGTTAATTTGGACGTCAAATTAGTAACAGAACTGACGTCTATAGTCATATAGACGTCGGCTATCTAGAGAACCCGACGCCTAGTTTCATTTTAAATAGACCGCAAACTCTTCGCGGCATTTAGTTTATGATATGTTCCTCTTCCTCTTCTCCTTTTTCTCTCGTGACACTCTTCTTTTTCTCCCTTTCGGCACGTATTCTTTTTGTTGCGGCATTCTGTAGACGTTAAAAGCCCAAAATAACCGACGTTAATCAGCGTTTTTGCGCTAATGTTTCCTATCAAACGATATATGTATTTTCACAAACTTGTTAGAACTTCATTCTCATACTTGATAACTGGATCGGAACTATAAATAGTTTCATTTCATAACTTATGCAAATTTAGTAAAGTAAATTTCATAGATATTTTATGATGGATTTATAACTTATAATGAAATAAAAAACATTAACACTTGTGTTAATCATATCTGTCAACTCTATTTTTTTATTGAAGTTGTATGGAATGTGGTATTTGTAGTACACTGAGTGTAAACCCTCTTTCTATCACCGAACTTCTTCCAATAGTAATGACATGTCATGAGAGGCACAACAATCCTAATATTTTTTTTTCAACATATTGGATATTCTTTAAACATTCACCACCTTCCATAACATATGTTGATATAGTTTTTACAATCATAATATGTTTTCAACGATATCCCTGTAATCATTATCATAATATGTTTTTACAATCTTAATACTAACAAGTTCCTTACACTTATATAATATTTTTCCAACTCAACCAAATATTTTTTTGCCACATCAAATATGTTTTCCACTTCTAGAAAGACATTTCTCTCGTGTCATCTATGAATTATTATAGATCCATAATACCTTGGCATATGTTTAATCATGAAAAAAAGATGGCAAAAAAAAGTAACAATAAAGATGATAACAATGATTATGACAATGTCCAAACACAAATTCATACCCAGGTTAAGTCACATCAATGAAAACCTAAAAGTCATGTTGGAACTTATGTCAAAGTATAGTATGTTTGTTACTTCAGTTTGTTCAGTTTTTTTGATGTATTGTTACATTGATAAGCTATATATACATATAGCTTCTGCTAAATAAAATGTTTTTGAAATTCTCTTTCTATATATGTGTGTAAATACTCTTTATTCTCCTCTTAGTTTCTACATGGTATCAAGACCAAGGATCGTGTAAGTGGCGTGTGCAGTTGTGTTGTCTGGATCAAGTGGGTCTTGTATTGAGTTGAAGACATTCTTGATAATCCAAGATTGTTTGCATTGGTATCAAGTTTAGAGGGATATCTGTGAAGCATAATCTAGGATGCGCTACCTGTTTTTGACGGGAAGCTCTTTGATGAATGGAAAATAAAGATAATGGCTATCTTTGGTTTCCAAGATGTATAAAAACTTATCATGGTTGGTCTTGAAGACCCTAGGTGAAAGGAAATGGAAGAGGATAAGAAGAACTTCAAGAATCATCGAAAGCTTAACAAAAAAGCAAGATTTATTCTATATCAATGTGTTAGCTACAATATTTTTAACAAGATCTCAAAGGTTTCAATAACTAAGGAGGTGTGGGAAATTTTGATCAAGGCTTATAAAGATGGTGACAAGAATAAGAAAGTTAAACTCCAAACTTTGCGGCAACAGTTTGAGTTTCTCAACATTGAAGAAAATGGGTCAATTGCTGATTACTTTGATAAAGCTTAGGAGCATGTGAATGCTATGAAAGCCTACAAGGGCAACATCACTAATCAACATGTAGTGGAAAAAATCTTGAGGACTTTACTTTCAAGATTTGATCATGTGGTTGTGGTAATTAATGAATTGAAACCCTCACTCGAAGCCCACGAGTACAAAATAAAGGAGAGGAAGAAGGTTCAAAAACTAGCTCTTTAAGCCAAAACTAGTTGTTGATAGGGGGAGCAATGTGAATGTTAAACATCCCTTATGTGTTTTTGTTTTTTATGATGACAACACATATTTTGTTTTTTATGACAACACATATTTTGTTCTTGGTGATGACAATACATATATGCCTTTATGTCTCAAACATATATTGATTGATTTGTTTGTTTTGCATACTTGCTATGATCATATATGTGTCTACATGTACGGTATGCATACTCATATTAATATGATAAAATCATTTGCACAATGCATATCTGTATGAAGTAATCAATTACAGTAATTTTGTAATCAATTAGGTTCATCAGATAACTATTACTTAAGCTGTGACAAACAACAAGTTTTAGCCTATCACATTATATGTATAATCGATTAAAACTTGTGCTTTTGTTAAACACTTGTTTGAAGTGTGTTGTGATGCGTATTGAGAAGAAAATGTTTTCAAAATTGTTTAAGTGTAATACTTAATCGATTACACTATTTACTTAATCAATTAAGTCTGGTAAACATTGAAAAATGTTTTGATGATAGTTCTTCATATTTTTCATATGTTTTGACTTACATGTTATGTGCAATCGATTACATTAATTGCTTAATTAGCTAAATCTTTTTAATGCAATTATGGTGTAACTCTGTTAAATGTGTAACCGATTACATCATTTACGTAATCGATTAAACATAAGGAAATCTATATAATGATGCACAGTACTCTACATTAATAACTTTTGATCATTTAAACTTTTAAATCTGATATCAGTAAGTCAAGAAAAGAATTGAAGGTGCGTTGGTTTCTCCAAGAATCAAAATACTAAATATTTGAAGATTTTGAAAGATTATTAAAGGATAACATTGGATTATTAAAATTGAAAAAAAAAAATTCTAGAAAACAAATTTTGAATTATTAATTAGGCTATCACAATAATATAACAAATGTACCGGCAAAGTTTCATTATCATTGGCCACATAATTGAATTTTGATAAATTTTTATTTTAAAATGGTACATTTAAAAAATTGAAAACAACTTCAAGATGAGTTGTTTTTGTCTTAGTATCATTTAAATTTGAACTTGTTTAGCATCAAAGGCCTAAAAGTGTTTGAGTGCAGATGTTTTTCTCTCAGTGGATCAACCTATTTAAGATGGGTAAGTTTTAATTCCAAACTTTCCCAATATAATTAAAAGTCCATTTGAAGTTTTTTAATATCAAGATTACTAAAAACATAAGAATGACTCATTTAGTCAATCAACTCAAAATGCATTGAATTTCCCCTACTCTTTTCCAATAACATTATGAATATATTTGATATTATTTAATATGAAGAGGGCTAAAAACACTTAAAATGTAAATTTTTTTTTAACTTATGACAAAAAATGATTCATGTAATCAACTCACTTGAAATGAGTTGGATTTTGTCATCAGAACCTTTCCTAACATAAGTAAGGATCAAATTTTTGTTACTCATAAAACAAAACTAACTAGGCATGTCAAGACAAAAAATTATTGAATCAACCCATTCAAAGTTAAGTTACTTTAACCTCTAAACCTTTCTATCATTGTTGAAAATACATTTAAAAACACAAAAAAAATAAAATTACTCATTGTATCAACCATCTTAATATCATTAGGGGTCTATTTGAATTTGTTTAATATCAAAAGAATTAAAGTACATATAAAATTTATGACTCAAAACGCATAATCACTAATGACAAAAAAACAAAGAAAAAAAAACAAAAATGAATAAGCGAGTCAATGAATCCAAAATTAGTTAGTTTTGCCTCAAACTTCCCCTTATTATATGGAAGCATTTTAAAGAATATTCTAATGCAAAAACTTATAAGTGACTAGCCATAATAAACACAAAAAAACGATTTAACCTATTATAAAGGCGAAAATGATTGGAATAAGTTAGTGGAGTGAGTAAGTAACTGTGCGGGCCGCAAAGAAGAGGGCCTCTTATGTGGCCCAAAATATCGGAAGGACCCATAATGTAGTTTCCATCACACCAGAAATTAGGGTTTGGCCGTTATTCACTACCTATTTAATCCCCCCATTATCCTCCACCCTACAACAGTTCAGATCACAGCTTTCAGCTTTTCGCATATTCGTATTCCGAAACCCGTCTTTTCCCTATAATCCTTGCGATTTTATTGTTCAAAGTTTTATTCGTTCGTTGATTTCATCAGTTTTGAGGCAGTGATGACTACTTTATATACCATCAAACTGTGAAAGCTTAATGGAGCTTGTTGATGCCATTTATTTTCTCTGAGCCTTTTCTTCTTCATCAAAGTTTTTTTCAAACGATTTTCTCTGCTATTGATTTAAAGTTTTGCTATTAAACGAAGCAAGGCAACAAATTAGAGTCTCTGATTCGCCTAATCCATGACGCTATCAGTGCTGTACGTTGCCGACAACGATATGGAGCTAATATTCTGGCATTGGCCGTTAATTCTTCCATAGGCTTGTGCATTCAAATGTTCCTACATCTTAATCTTTTTCCCGTTCATAATTTAAATTAGAAATTTTAGTAAAAATGATTAAGTATTTTTATGATTGATTTTCAAAGAAAAACTCATCTATTAATCTAGATTATTCATGCTAACACAGAAAAATATCTAACAATTTCCACATCTGAACACAAGTACATATGACAATATTCATCTATCATCACAATTTTTATAAAATCAAAATAAGACATAACAGGAATTAACTTTCTCTTTCGATAATCAACGATCGATGTTGTCAATTCAGTTTATGAAAAACACAAACAATTTTAGAATCGAAAAATAAAAAAGAAAAGAAATAACTTTTTTTCTGGGAAAAGTATGATAAGTCCGTTTTAGATAACATTTAAACACGAGCACAACAAGAATATAATCCATTATCATAAGTGTAATAAACTCTATGGTAATTTATTACAAGTCTTTAGTAATTGATTATGATAGGGTTTTAGTGTTAAAACAAATAATTTTTTTTTATTCTTAACTATAAGTTATGGTTATTGATTATATTGACAAACTTATTTACCTCAAAGGAAGTTGGTTTACCAATGTAATCAATAACCATAACTTGCATATATGGTGAAGAACTAAAAGAACTTTTTGTTTTGAAACTAAAATCCTTTGGTAATCAAATTATCAAATGTAATCGATTAACTTTATCTCGAATTATACTTTTGGTAATTGATTACCAGAGTGTTTTTATCATTTACATTTCTTCTAATCGATTACAGTAAAGGTATAATTAATTATAGGTAAATTTGTGTTCCCTTTGCATGACTTTAGCACTGTGTAATTGATCACGAGACATGATAATCAATTAACTTGTGTTAGAAACAAGTTGTATACGAAGGCACAACTTCATGTGAAGTCGTCTAGAGCCCCATAACTTGTCTAAATGGGTAATAATTTTTATTTTGCCTATATACATAAAAAACAAAGCATTTTTGCCTAGATACATAAAAAAACCGAATACCACCCCTACATAACATGACACTTACCTGATATTATATGATCTCACCTCAACAAAATAGATGCAACATAATATTTAATGGCTTTAAATACCACACCATGTCCATGACATTGATGCAACAAAAACCTTACACCAGAATTAACAATCATATACACATAACTCCCATTACCTTGAATCCAAGCAAAGAAACTCTTCCTCTCCTCTTCTCACCGCACTACCCTTAGCTCTCTCTTCTTTGTAGAATCTCACTTTTTCTCCCCTCTACTCACAGTTGTTTTGTTATATCTAACTCTAATTAACCTTCCTATTTATACACCCAAAATTAACCCATTAATCCATAATAAAATGACAGAAAAACCTAAATGAAAATTAAATGCCTAAATTCACCCACTAAGCTACGCCATATAAATAAAACACATATGATCCTTAATTAACAAATACTTAATATAATCCCATTATTAAAATTTTTCCAAACCTTACAACCTTCTTCCCTCTTAAATTATTGACGAATTTTTAAAATAAAAATCAATTATTGATACAGTAACTAATCAATTTAAAAAAATTCATTAGTGACAAAGTCTCAATAAATTTTAGAAAATTTCAATAATTATTCTTAGATTTTACTAAAAAATGGTCAAAGTCTAAAGCTGAGACTTTCATATCCATTTTATTGACAAAAGTTATTGATAAATACATTCATTAATAACAAAAACTTTAAATACAAATGAATTTTTTCCATAAATTTATTATCAATAGATATTTTTGTCAATAATTAATACTATAATTATGCTTTACTAATAAATATTTCTATCGATAAATAAAATTCTATATTATCAGTAAATTTTTTTCGTTATAATTTATAGTATAACTCTATGATTTTACTATTATAAATTATATTATTGTCACCATTAGAACGATAAAGTAATGTTATATTTAGTCTATATAACCAACAAGAAAGAAAATATATTTAGTACGCAGTACCTAGAAGAGGAATGTGCTCTTTCAATGAAGAAAAGATGCTATAGTACGTAGTATATAGAAAACAAATGTGCCCCCTCTTGGTATTGGCACTTGGAAAAAAGACAGAACCTTGAAGAATATTCCTGTGAGAATTCCTCTCGGGGAAGATCCTCTTTGTATTGTTTTCTCTACTTTATCATTTTATTTTGAAATTAATAATCATTATTCTTTGGTTGTATTAGAAGTTTCATCAATGGATGTGTGCATGATCATAAACACAAGGTTGGTGAGAGGGATCCACAAGTTTTAGAAGTATTTCTTCAATTTTATAGTCTACAACCGAATTGGGTAGAATGATCGATTTGGACGAAGTCTTTAGTACGTCCATTTTTAACATAACGTTGAATCCTTGTAAAAATTCTATGAGGTCACAGTCGTTAAATAAAGTTCCTTCCATGGATATATAAATTCAAACTTTTTCAAAATATAATATAACTATACATATTTTTTTTGTCATGACAAACTTCACTATGTTAAGATAACTCTACTCTATCTTTAGGATGTTCAATCTGCAACGCTTCTTCCAACGAACCAGTATCACCTTCTGTTTACATCCATTGGATGATCATTGCAGTGAAAAAAACGATCGAACGGTAGACAAAAATAGAAAACAGACAATAGGGTAAGCTTATATAATTTAATTAATCATCCACACATTCAAATTTTACTTATCTCATATATTATCATACTTACAATTCAAAATACAATCAATTCATAGAACACAATATAAGCAAACGTTCAATACATTTATAACCGACCATAGACTCGACTCATCCGGATTGTATAAACTATGTAGTTACGACGTTGTGCACCCGGGTGGAACCTAGCTGGGATGCCCTTAACAGCTGCCACCCGAGGTTAGTCCAGTGAAGCTTACCTTGGTATAACAATACCCTGAGGCTAAAGGACCTCCTGCCATTCCCACACGTGAGTTACCCTCCTTTACATGAGGTGGAGTAATAACGGAATATCAGGATAAACGACAACTTAACTTAGTCATGTTCATACTTTATAAACCATCATCAATCATGAGACATTCCTCCTTGGAATTCTCTTTCACAACCACATGACTCTTTCCATCATGATTTCACATCATACTTATGTACTCCAATTACAATCAGAATCATATATATTTACAATTTCAATCAAGATCAAGAATTTAAGAAAATAACACTGTAACTTATGAATATGATCGAATGGTAAGAATAACCTCTACTCAGGAATCATGACCGAACGGTCAAGTACAGAATAGCTCCAGTTGGAATCGAATACCGTTTAAAACCGTACACAAAGGAGATTTAGCTAACTACTAAAGACTTAAACATAATACTTATACCTTAGGTCGAGCATCTCAAGCTTAGGCCGAACACTTTGGAGCTTTGGCCGAACACTTTATACAGGATGAAGTTCTCTTCAAAAGACCGAGCGTTAGCACAGACCGAACGCTCTTCAAGAGATCGAGTGTCAGTACAAGACCGAACACTCTAAGAATGACTGAGAGTCAATGTAAAATTGAACGCTATTAAAATCCAATATTAGTCTAAAACCGAGCATTCTTTTTTTTAAAGACCGAGTGCTAGTCAATGACCAAACACTCTATATTATTTCAATTATATAATTAAGACAGACAATAATATTACTTAACTTATTCTTTAATTATACTAAATAGAAAACCAATCGGTCTTAAACTAGAACTCTTACAAAAAGAGAATCCAGTAAAAAAACTGAACGTTCCCAAACCGAACGGTCACAATTGACTCTCGACAATAAACACCAACTTCTGCAGAATGCCACGGAGTGAAACTCAATTCTCATCTTACCCAGTTTTCATACCATATCTCAAACATCAATACACACAATCAACATATAATACTTCAAAATCAAGCTAAAGCATCAAACATTAATCATTCAAGCATCCAACCATTCACAACAGTTAATCATAACTAAATTATATAAGCTTCCCTTACCTCTAAATCCAAAAGCTAAGCTTTCACGATTGACTCACGTCTTAAGAAACTTCTAAGAATTTCCTATTTTCCATCATCCAAGGAAAAAACCAAAACACGATCAAGATTCTTGTTAAGAAGAGATAGATGAACGCATGCAACTAAAGTTTTTGGTTACATGTGCTCAAAGGTAGATTTCTCAAGAAAAATAGGAACTTACCTACTTAGAACCAAAATCTGATCGGTGCAACTAAAAGAGCTTGAAACCAGGAAGGCCTAATCATATAGGTTGATTGATGATCACAGAAAGAAAATGGTGAGAAATCTTAGAGAGAAGTAGCAGAATTTGGAGAGAAGGAAGAGAAAATGAAGTTTTGAAGGTTGGAGAAGAAACATCCATGCAGAAGAAGTGACACTAGATATTGAAATCCCAACTTAAATGCCACCGCCAAAAACTGAACGACCCACTCTGCTGCAGCCACTTGTCCTCCACTTTTTTAATTTTACACCCCAGCAAAGCCACTTGAATCCCACTAAATGAGGAATTAAATGGGTCTGACAATTTTAAATTAATCAATTATCCTAATATCTTTTATTGCTATATTAACACTATTAAAAATTTTATAATTTAATAGTATTAATTTAATTTTCAACTATAATGTTATCAATTACTTTTACGGCTTATAATCTTTGAAATGATAAATAATGAAATCATAAATCTATAAAGAAGGTAAACAAAGGATTTAGAACTTTTTTTTTTTAAAAAAAAGATTTGTAATTTCTACATCTCGATTAATAAAATTTTTATTTATAAAATAGTATTTTAAATAGTAAAATAACTTCACGTCAAATTTTATTTTTATTAACATCACTCCTATTCTTAAATAAAAGAGCACCAAAATTGTGATCTAAATTACAACTTAACCTAAATTTTGAAATAAAATCCACTCATAAAATTATTAAATAACCCGAACAATGCATTTCTAATAAGAATTTTTTATTGATTAAAATGTATTAAAAGCTATAAGATTTATGGAGTTAAAACTAAAGCTGTCAAAATAGGTCACAATCTGCAGGCTAACCCGGTCTACCACGAGTTCGGGCTGGGTTGAATTTGAAAAATTATTTTTTCATGCGAATCAGATTTCAACCCGACTCATCTAGATTGAACCTGCGGCAGGCCAGGTTGACCCACCAACCCACATACCTAATTTTATTTTATTAAAATTTAATTTTAATTTTATAAAAAAATATTTATTATTATTTTTTGGTTGAAAAAATTATCTAAATTTCCTATTTTCAAAACTAACTAAATACCTAAAGGAGTGAAATTTGTTTAGATTTGAATTATAGAAAATTATAATTTTTTTTTTATTTTAAAAAAATTGTAGTTAAGTGAGCTAGTGAGTAAACTCGTTTACTTACCAATCTATGGTAAGTCAAACAAGGTTCAAGATTTTCCGAATCACTAATAAATAAACCGAATCAAGTTTGACTCACTTTGTGATCCATTTTCACATCATTGATTAAAAACTCAAATGTATAAATTAAAAAATATAATAAATAAGGTGTCAATACCCACGTGCATTTCCAATATATCCTTTTTGAAATAAATTATTACTTTATTACAAAATACGAGGGTGAAAGCCCAAAATCGGCAACATTTGTATTCATCTAAATTTCATGGCTACGTTGGAAGCCACAAACTTCAAAGCAAACTTCGAAATTAACAACAGCCTCAATTTGCAACATCAAACTCACACAAACACAAATCCATCTTCTCTCTCAAACACACACAAATTTCTCTTCTTTCTCACACACAGAGACACAAATGAAAAGCTAATAATATCTTTAGCAACAAAACCATTGAGAATAACTCAAAGCCATGGCTTTTCTCCTTCCCAACCTCCAACCTTCCCTCTTAGCCCAATCCAAATCCAGAGACAAATCAAACCTTCACCAAAACCAATCTCTTTCACCTCAAAAACCCCCTTCTCACTTCCCCATATCTTCTTCCTCTCTCCATGCTTCCACTGCACAACTTGCACAGCTCACCACACCACAAGACAATAAGCACCCAAAGGATGAATTCTACCTCAACCTTGGCCTTGCTGTCAGGACCATACGTGAGGACCTTCCTTTGATCTTCATCAAAGACCTCAACTATGACATTTATAGGTATCTTTCTCACCCCCATCTCCCCTTCTCTTCAATTTCTTTGCTCTCTGTGCTGGCTTTTTTCCCCCACTTTCAGACAAGATTCTAATAGAGTATCTCATCCCTTTGCAAATATAATTTTCAATTGAAACTTTCATTCTTTCTTGATATCTATTGCCTATATTGCCAGCTAAATTTGGTTTTGGTTAGCCACTTAAAATGCTAAATTTGAAGGATTCTTGAGAGAGGATGAAAGAAGTAACCTCAGTTGCTAACAAAAAATCAGCATCTAATTTTGTTTGGATGTATATAACAAATCCTAAATGCTTTTTATATACCATTACAACCATGCTTGTTTACTCTCAGTTTTTTCATTTTTTAGAATTGGATACAATTAATGTGGTTTTCTTCTCTTGGTTTTTACATATTGAGTAGTTTGTTAGAGCAAAAAAACAAAGAGCAGGGGGTTAAACCTGACCAGTGAAGCGTTTTGCAATGAATTGAAGGGAAAAGGGTCCAACAAAATGTATACATTAGAAAAGTTATCAGAATTATATATATAGCATGCTTGGAAGGGGGAGTTCCTTGTCCAAACTTTTATGGAATTCCCATAGGAATCCAAATATATAGCTAAAATTGTTATAGATGTAATGTGATGTATCCTTTTTCTTCTATTTTAAATGTTATTACTATTTTAAGGAGGTTTGCACTAAAATTTGATAATTTCAGGGATGACATAACGTTCATGGACCCCATGAACACATTTACAGGGATTGAAAATTACAAATTGATCTTCTGGGCATTGAGGTTTCATGGCAAAATCTTGTTTCGTGAGATTGGACTTGATGTGTACAGGGTGTGGCAGCCTTCAGAGAATGTGATATTGGTGAGGTGGAACCTTAGGGGAGTGCCAAGGGTTCCATGGGAAGCCAAAGGAGAGTTTCAGGGCACTTCAAGGTACAAATTGGACAGAAATGGCAAAATTTATGAACACAAAGTTGATAACTTGGCATTCAATTTCCCACAGAATATTAAACCAGTTTCAGTTTTGGATTTGGTAAGGGCAAGCCCTGCAAGTCCAAATCCTACATATTTGTGGGGTCCTGTTGACGCCTACTCTTCTTCATGGATAGCCTTTTACAAGGCAGTTAGGGAGACATTGGATCAAGAAGGGAGTTTGCTCCTACAAGATGGTCTAGCTACATGCTCATAGCTACGTATGAGCTAGCATTTGATGTTTTATTGGTAACTATGTATACATTAGAGTTTAATAAGTTAGGTATAAATACGATGAATTTGTGGTTTATCTTCAAGGACAAGAGTGTATATAGATAGGCAGGGATGGAAAAATGAAAACTTTGTTGTTTGGAGGAAATGGGGATTCCTATGTTTTGTGAGCTTATACAAATGATGACATATATCTATTGCAGTAATCTTCTGAAATTCTATTTTCTTTTGGACTATTATTGCTCTGATGCATACACCAGATTTCATTCTCCACCTGGGTAGATAAGGTAGGTGAATAAGGGGAATCTGATCGTATTCAATTTCATAAGGTGTAGCCTTGATAGTCGTGTGATATGTGTATTATACCACCATTCTGCCATTCTGCCAGTGGAAGCCACTTCCCCCATTTCTAAGGTGTTTCATTACACATAAATCTGAGATAGGTTTCTAAACACCTATTCACAACCTTCTTTTGCCCATAGATTTGGAGGCGATAACCTGTGGACAATTAGACCTGCACCCCTTGTATAGCCATAAATTCCTGCCAAAATTGGTTAACAAATACTGAGTCCTTATCACTAGTTATAGTTTCAGGAAATTCATGTTATTAAAATTGAAATAATCTTTGGACAAAACTAAAAGGATGAATTAGTTTCCGAATAAAAATCGAACTCTTAAAATTTTTCTCTTTTTAAAATTTGACTTCTCAATAAAATAATTATTCCTTTAAGATAATAAAAAGTATAAGAAAAGACAGTTTTATACAAGTAATTTTATAGTGGTTTGGATCAAAAGATTTTATGCTCAATTATTAATCTTTCTAAAGGGGATTAACTAATCACTAAAATAAATCAGAACATATCATTACAAAAAAGTTAGTTTAGGTTTAGAAAATATCTCTATTGAAGATACAAGAGATGAAAAACACTTTCCTTGAAACACACAAGGAATGAAACATCTCTATTGAGTCATAAAGGATGAAGAGCTTTTCTTAACAACAACACTCAATCACTGATTTTTTTTTCTTACATAGCACAAAAAACATTTAATATTACACATATAGTATAATGTGACTTATATTTACATAGGTAATACACTTTTTTTTTTAAGGTGAGAATTTGGTTTGTCGGAAACCAAATTCTAAGTTATATTTTATTTTATTTTTATAATCTTAGGTTAGAATTCGGTTGAATTCTGAGTTATATATATATATATATATATATATATATATATATATATATATATATAATATCATAAACTTAGGTTAAAATTTTGTAATTTTAATTTTTTTTATAAAAACTTTTATTTTTTAAGCATTTATAGGAAAGCATTTAAACAAATTTTTTATCCAACAATTCAATAGCCTAATATGTTCATTGGTGCACTAAACACCACCCATGACCATCAAACTCACTCGTCCATATAAAATAAGAAACATGAAACAATAACTTGAAAGTAAACTTATTTAGGAAGCTTAGAAAAACTTTGTTTTTGGAAAATTAGCTGCATTTAGTACAATGGCCTAAAAGTTATGTGTTAATAGTTATTTGAAATATCTTTGAGTCTAGATTCCAACAAGACAAGAATAAATTCATTTGGAGTTCGGTGAAGAAAGTTAAGAGCAAAACAACCAGCAAAGGTCAGAGTTGACAAAAATATATTAAGCGTTAACTTTAACGAATAAACTGTACCTACTCAGATGTCCAAAAATGACAAATTAGATGTCATTGGAAATATTTTTTAGTCTATTTTCTAATAAAAAAAGAATCACATCGTTTGGAGGTATGTGTAAAAAGTTATGATTAAAAGAGTCAGCAAAGGTTAAAGTTGATAGCATGTTATCTCACTCAAATTGCCTTTGGCTACTTGTGTGCCCATAGCTGGCTCCTGCAACACAAGTTTTTGTACAAAACCAATTTATTTTCATGCAATCGTTTACAGGGTCCTTGTAATCGATTACAATGGCCAAAATGGCCTACACTTGTTTGAGGACTTCACCTAACTTGGTCATGACACCAGCATTGGGTCTTCCGTCCTTCATGGACTGCCCAAACTTCAGTTTTCAAGCTCTACTCACACTTAAACACTAAAAAGAAGTCTCATCCATTCAAGAAATATGAAAAAATTACAAAAAATCTCTCTGGCTACTTGTGTGCCCACAGCTAGCTCCTACAACACAAGTTTTTGTACAAAACCAATTTTTTTTTTCGTGTAATCGTTTGTGAGACCCTTGTAATCGGTTACAAGAAACTGTATGGCCTACACTCCCCAAAGGCAATTTAAGTGAGATAACATGTTGTCAACTTTGACTTTCGTTGACTATTTTAATCATAACTTTTTCCACATACCTCCAAATGATGTGATTCTTTTTTTATTAGAAAATAGACTCAAAACTCTTTCCAATGACTACTAATTTTTTTATTTTTGGACATCTGAGTAGGTGCAGTTAATTCCTTAAAGTTAATGCTTTATATATTCATGCCAACTCTAACCTTTGCTAGTTGTTTTGCTCTTAACTTTCTCCACCAAACTCCAAATGAGTTAATTCTTGTTTTGTTGGAAGCTAGACTCAAAGAGCCTTCAAATGAATATAATCCCATAATTTTTAGACCACTGTACAAGGTGCAATTAATTTCCAAATTTTTTTTTTCTAAACTTCCTAAATGAGTTTACTTTCAACTTATTGTTTCATGTTTCCTATTTTATATGGATGAGTGAGTTTAATGGTCATGGGTAATTTTTAGTGCACCAATGATGCATTAGGCCATTGAATTGTTGTTGAGACTTTGGCAAGTGTACCAAATCGTTTCAAGTAATAAACCATGGTAAGACCAGGTATCGTTTTCCCAAGGGACTCGTAATACTAGAGAATTGTGCGATTAACAACTCATCTAGACTCAAGAACAACTCATCATCTAAGAATATGTGCAAAAAGATAAATTCACAAATAATTACAAGGTTGGACTTTGGTATTGAAGTCACTTAGAAATGGAAAAGACTAGAAATGGTATGAAATGACAATGTTAAAGTTAGCTTTCACCAATTCACTCTTGTGTATACCCAATTTCATCTCCTCTCCATCAATTTACTAAAGTCAATCCACTAAAACACTCTAGCTCTAATCCCTTAGGTGAAAGAGCCTAGGTTTTCCTATCAAACTCCAATCCCTTGGAAAATCTAACAAGCAAAACCCGCATTAAGAACTAGGATCTAAGACAACATGTGAATCATCTTCCATCCCTAG